>NW_017308273.1:61259-68033 GCF_000935625.1 Nanorana parkeri | reverse complement strand
AGAGGCAGAGCCAGCTGTACCCGCCCCCTCCCCCATCCGTTCCGCCAGTCAGCGCTGGAGGAATCGGACAGGGGAGGGGGGGAATCCCTGCACGGAGTCGTGAGTGACAGTCACGGCTCTCTGCACGGCTAGATCGAGAAGTGAGCGAACGCCGGTATGTGTTCTCTCACCTCCCGATCTACTGAGCCGACCTGTGACAGTCTCATTGTCACAGGTCGGCTCAGATTATGAGGCTGAGTAAAAATCACTCGCCTCATAATTCTCCTTTAAGGGGAAATCTCCAACACAGAAACACACAAATACATTTAAAAAATACCCTTTTTAAGTAGAAAAGGGGGGAGCCTAGAACCCCCATCAGATTTTTATTGCCGTTTTGGCTGGAATTACAATTTAATGGGCTCACTTGTAACAAGAAAATGGGAAATAAACCTTCAAAATCACCAACACCGATGCCTGGGGCACTGAATGGGACATGTAGGAATTCAATGTGACCTCCAAACTGGGATAACGTGGCCAAATTCACTGAATTTAAATGATCACGAAATGAAGAAGCCCCCCACGATTTATGTAAGAGGGAGGGTGGTTTGGGTTTTGGTGATGTTGTATGCAACCATGCTTCATGTTACAACCTCAATATGTGTGTAACATGACATGAAACACGGTCTAAAACTTCCACTAAGACTTTACAAAATGTCCGGAGGTTCAATGGTAAAATTCATATCGAAATGATAATGAAAACATCCCCCGATATGCAGCATTTTACAGCTATCCAGGATGACAGGGCAGTGGGCCCTCAACAGAATCTCAGAAGCAGCCACATGTAACTCTCCCAGGCGCCTCTGCACAGGTGTTGATGGAGGCAAAGCCTTTATCTGAACATTCCAACCAAACGTGAAATATGACACAGAAGACCTCATTTAATACACAATGAATTGCAATATGAGCACCCCTAGTGCAATGAATTGGGTTTAAACCACTACAGCAAAATAGGAATTTACCTGACGGCCGAGGACAAGATTCAGAACCCTCGGCAGGACCCTAAAACAGATTACCAATATAGGATTACTTGTATGTAAAAATACTTCCATATATTATAGTATTATTATATTTATTCTGCATGGAGGTCGCATGTACTCCCGTGGCTTGTGTGGGTTTCCTGCGGGTACTCCAAAGACACGCTGGAAGGTTAATTGTCTTCGGTCCAATTTGGCCCTAATACTCTATATGTGTGCATGTGCTGTAGATGAATATCCCCTTTCTTTACAATAAAGTGAAGACCCCTTAACTTCTTCTGGCCACACCTTAAAGGAACTATGAGGTGAGTGCTTTTCACTCACCTCTTAGTTCTAGCCGCTGTAGCTCCCTATATACTGAGCCTAGGGTGACGGGAGGACGCTAGTTTGTGTGCTCCCGTTACCCTAAGGAGAACTATGGGGAAAAGCCCTGACCCCGTAGTTCTCCTTTAACTATATAACTATATATTATTTTTTTTTAAGCATGTATTTCTTTATTAGGTTTCAAAAATGAGTATACAAAAGTATAACAAACAGTTGTGCGTTGGTATTCAAATAAGAATATACACAAAAAGACCCAGCCGGGTTCTTGTCTTATGCTTAGTACACACTATCATCTTATGAATATATAATAGTAAAAACAAAACTGTAACTGTCCGTCACTGGGAAGAACATTGATAAAATGGAGATATTTTATATTTTGTGTCAAAATACAATAAAACCACATTTTACCCAAAAGTAATAAAATATGACTCAAAGTTTTTATGTAAAGGCTACAAAAACGCCATATATTATCACCTTCTCAGAACATATTACATGGACACGTCATGAAGACATCTTATTTGTGGCCAATGACCTGGGTTACATCAGTTCCAAGAGACTCAATAACAACTAGACATGTAAGCTGAGGAAACATTTCGGATATTTCGTTATTCGGATCCGAAATTCAATTTGGTTCTGGTTTCGGATTCGGACGAGTTTACGAATACTTATTGCGAATACCACAGAAAACCATTTACAGGTATTAATACTAAAGCTGAGGCTCCCAGACCCGAATGGTATTCAGGATCCAATGCCTCCCCAAAAAGGGAGGACTGTGCTGGACAGAGCTGCCATCACCAAGCAACTTTTCTAGTGATATGCAATACTAATTGTATATGTGCTCTCAATCTATACCGCATACACATAACAACACACGTATATGCCAAATGCTATTGTTATCTGCAGAAATCACATTATACCCAGATAGTGCTAGATGTCCCCGGTGCTTCTGGGCTCCGAAGCATTCACATGGCCAGTAGTTACTTAATCTGAGAGACTAGAGGAGAGTCTCCACTGCTGTTACACCTTTGACCTTGCCAGCCAAGACTTCAACCCCGCAGGTACCGGGAGGTCAATCCACTATTGCTCACAGCTCAAGGAACCCCTGGCAACCTCTAGAGCCTTGGTTCTCAACTGGTGGGTCGTGACCCAAAAGTGGGTCGCGACCTCATGTTCAGTGGGTCGCCGCATGCCTTCCACTTTTCTAGGTGAGAGGCTCCTCAGCCTCCCCCTAGCGCAGCACTGTCCGTTCTAACTCCAAGCAGCCATTCAAAATATGCTGCATGGTGCAGAGTGTCATCTTGAGGTGGGGCGGGCTGGGGGTATGGCCGCGTGGGAGCTTCATCCGTACATGCATTGCTTACACCTTCCTCACGTGTCCTGTAGAGGTGCCTGGACCGGTGTGATGTCACATACTGGCTCCTGGCACCTCTACAGGGCACGCAAGGGAGCTGTACAAGCGATGCACATATGGATGGAGCTCCGTCAAAGCACAGCAGCCCACGCTATACCCCAGGCTGAGCATCCATTCCAGTTCTCAAGGTAGGGACACTGGGTGGATTTAAAAAAAAAATTCGGGGGGGGGTATGTGTGTGAGTATGTGTCTGTGGTTGTGTGTGTCTGTCAGTGTTTTTGAGGGCCCGTTCACACTAGTACAGTGCGTTAATCGCACTGTACCACGCAACTGCATGTACCGATTCTGGTGGGAGAGATGCATTGAATGGCACCCCAAACTCACCTCCCACCCACAGTTCTATTGCCCGCATCGGAACGGGCGGTACCGCAATGCCATGCGTTCCATTGCAGTGGAATTTGGGCCACGACTTAAGGACCAAGGACAAATGTGGGTCCTGAGGTTACACAGGTTGAGAACCACTGCTCTAGAGGACCCCTACTCTTCCACAGGACCCTGGTGAAGAATGACCACATTGACCCTGGAGGAGTGGCTCAGTGGGATCCTTCTGCAAATGTGAAAAGCTTTAGAGTTGCTTCATATATATGTATTGATACGCTTTAGGGGGGGGAACTTAGGAAACATCTGAGGTTATATCAGGTTCCATAACACAGTAAAGTTGCCGAGTGCAATTATTTCCGTTACCTCTGCCACTAGTAACTCATCCATATCTGCCTCGGACGGCTCCTCTGCTGTCTCCTGGCGGCCAGATACGGGAAGCTCGTCCATCCCAAAAAGTTTCTCGTAGTTGTTGATAAGAAATTCGACGGCTTGTGCCTGGTAGCCGGAGTCCAGCAGGCAGGTCATGGGCTTGTCCAGCCCGGGAGATGGACGGATCAGCGTCGGGCCGAAGATAATTCCCAGGTTATTAGGGTTCATTTTGTTCTCCTCGAACCTCCCTGAAACACTGGAGATAGACAGAGGGAGGATGTGTTTACTCTTCACACTTCAAATCAAAATCCCCCAATGTAATGGTATCTGAAACTTACATATGACACCACACATATGTATTCTATAGATTAAAGTGTATCGAAAGCCAAAGCCAAGCAGTGTAAGAACCTCAATCTGACTTTTCAGTTTTGGATAGAGACCAACTCCAGGATTTCGGAATCTTTTTAATATTTCATTGTTTCAAGCGTCATTCCACCCACTTCCTGGGGGCCCAGGTCACAGTAAACGCATCACCTTGGGTTGCGTCATCACATTTGGTGGCTTGGGTTTACACCTTTTTGGAATGTCATTGTACTTAGGACAAGAGGTGAGATGAAATCTTCCATTGGGGACATCTGTCCTGGTGACAGCTATCTAAGAAAGGAATTCATCTCACTTCGTAGAGATTTTCTCTTACTTCCTGTTTCATCTCATGGACAGGAAGTGGAGAGAAGTTTCCGTCAGAGGAGACTGACAGAGGAGACTGTGCTTTACAGCAGGGCTGTGTAAATCTCAGGACTGAATGCAATGAAATACAAATGGTAGACTTTGACTTTGGAACCTTCTGGATCAACAAATCAACCCCCCGGAGTGTCTGGATATAGGTGTCCTCCCACTACATGAGGTCTAGGTTTGTAGTGGGAATTCCTCCTCCTTACCGATAGAGGTGCGCCGTTAGGTGGCGGAGTGTATTGTAGTTACTAGGTGGGAGTCGGCAAAGAATGCTCTTCATACGTTGAATGGCCTCGTGTTGATTCTCCGGCTCCTTCCTCTCGTCCAGGAAATCCTTTGAGAACTCCATAAATTCTTCATACAGGCGATGGGAGACCACAGAGTCCGGGAGCTGGAGGGAACACAGCCAATGTCACCACCGGAACTAGTAATTCACAAAACTATTATCACTTATTTTTGGGTAATCTGCTTATGAACCTCGGCAGAGTTCACCAGTCAAGCCAGTAAATTTTGCAAATTGATGACTACCGGCCTGCAGCAATCACAATTACTGGAGAGCCTCAGACTATGGGTCATACCCAGGACCTGCCAGTCATCAGGACCACTAATAGGGAGAGACAGGTGCCCTCCTGTATCGGGCCCCATTGGGTCAGCAAGGGGGTCCTGGTCATGGCTGTCCTCTGACAATTCAGGGAACAATGGCCTTGTTACAGGGACCTCTCGCTGTAGGCAGTAGGAAATGGGAAATCCTACATCATATTAGTCCAAAGGGAGCCTGAGAGCAGGACATGTGTGCAATGGCCAATGGAGATTTCCAAGATTCACGGTTAACTACTTCTAGCCAGTGCGGAGGACATGGCTGGAAGGAGCTCACCCACGGGTCCAGAGCTGTCCAATCACATCTGGCCTGTTCATTATGAAGAAAGGGGAGAGTGGGTGGAGGAGATGGGGGAGATGAGTACCCTGTCCTGACCGGAGGAGGGCTGCAGTTTGGCCACCTTCATGCACCCTGTACTGAGAGAACAACAGGTACCAGCATGGCCTCTGCCTACTTTGCTACAAGCGTGTGCTGGGCTCAGTAGGGCTGCAGCCTGTTCTTCCCTTATACAACAATGGGGCAAAACATGTAGCCTGGGAGCACAGGAAACAAATACATCTTATGCTCCTCAGCTCCATCTAGTGGCCATAGTGAGGTATTTTCCTGATATTACATTCCACCTGGAAAGAAAATATACCAGTAACATATGTTTTTGCCTCTATTCCCACAGAACGCACATGCATGCAGTTTCACGGAATGGATGGCTCTACAATTTTTTTTACAAATACACCCCTTAATCTCTGCAGTAGCATCCTTACCGTATCTGGTGCCTGAATCTTCAGTGCTTAAGGTTACCAGTCTGTGACCTCAGCATTACCAATCTGCTTTTATAACCTTCTTGTAGACAGCTGGACAAAGTCGAATTGCCGATACTTGCTTGCCAAGTAGCCAGTTAATAATGAGCCCCCCTCCCAATGTACCATGTGGATTTCCTTTGTAAAAGATCTGTGCTATATGATATACTGTATCTAGAACCCCATTCCAAGGTTGATCCCAGAATCCTCTCTGCTCGTCTATGGTTTACGGTACCTCTTTGAGAAAGTGTTTGAGGGCGCTGGTGATGTCATGTGGCGAATGCCCCGACAAGTCCACTAGCTCGCGTCCATTCTCAAAGGCCTGCAGGAGTTTCTCCACCCGGGCTTTGGCTCCACTGATACGGTACAGACCCTGGAAGGCAAAACAAATAGAGTTCATCTATCAGAGGAACACGTGGGCCGCCATAGCTGGCCTCCTGAACATGGAATGAAAGTTGCCTTGCTGTGTCTGACTTCAGAATTTCAGATGAAGCATCCAGCAAATGATAGTCTGAGAAAAGTCAGAACTTCTTATCTTCTATGTGTTCAGGGTCAGTGAATGAGGAGGTACCACAGACATTAGCAGGTTGCCAAGCTTGTAGCACTTTCAGAAGGAGGTAAGCAAAGCCCCCCCCCTTTTTTTGAAACCAAGTTGCCACAGTCAAAAAAAGTCAGAATATGTACTTACCCTTCCCCTGACTTATATAGGTAACATCATTGATGGATATCTCTTATGGGAACTTACATTGGTCCACTTCAAGTATCCAAATCTGATATCCCTCGGGTCACTGTAGACACTGGAAATCCTCATAGTAGTCCAATCTACATACAGTGATAGCCGGGATCTTCTATCTATGGCTCCAGCAGCTTCCCCTCTGCACACTAAACACAGGCAGTCCCTCAATAGAAGGAGTTTTCTGATTGGACAAGATGGAGATAGTGATGTCATCCTCTCCTACTTATTTCAGGTATTTATAAAGCACCAACAATAGTGCACATCCACATCAGTCCCTGCCCTCAAATCTAAGGTCCCTATCTCACATACAGGGCCAATTTAGACAGGAGCCGATTAACCTACCAGCATGTCTTTGGAGTGTGGGAGGAAACTAGTGTACCCAGAGGAAATCCATGCAAGCACAGGGAGTACCCAGAGGAAATCCATGCAAGCACAGGGAGTACCCAGAGGAAATCCATGCAAGCACAGGGGGTTAC
>NW_017308273.1:46630-61018 GCF_000935625.1 Nanorana parkeri | reverse complement strand
GGAAAATCCATGCAAGCACAGGGAGTACCCAGAGGAAATCCATGCAAGCACAGGGAGTACCCAGAGGAAATCCATGCAAGCACAGGGAGTACCCGGGGGGAAATCCATGCAAGCACAGGGAGTACCTGGGGGAAAATCCATGCAAGCACAGGGAGTACCCGGGGGGAAATCCATGCAAACACAGGGAGTACCTGGTGGAAAATCCATGCAAGCACAGGGAGAACATGCAAACTCCTTGCAGATAGTGATCTGGCTGGGATCCAAACCAGGGACCCCTAGTGCTGCGAGGCAGCAGCACTAACCAACATGCCACTTTGCTTCTCTTTCCACCCCATCCAATCAGAGAATCAATGCCTTGTATTCATTGTATTAATTGAGAAAAAATACAAGGCATACTCTGAGTGGTGGCAATGCCAAACAAGCGACTCCCTGTGTTCAGTGTTCAGGGGAATCTGCTGGAGTCATAGCCAGAAGATCCCAACTATCACTGTATGTAGAGTAGACTGCTACAGTGATTTGCTGCATCCCCAGTGGCCATCGAGACATCAGATCAGGATACATACATCGAGCCAAGCTGGACCAACGTAGGTGTGCAAATAACGTACATCATGGGGGTTCAGCTGGCAATGTCAGAAGAGAGTTTCCCCTTAAAGGAGAACTATATCGAGAAGTGAGCGAACACATACCGGCGTTCGCTCACCTCTCGATCCTATCACGGCTCTCTGCCGTGACAGGGGAGGGGCTGGATTCCCCCCTCCCCGCTCCGATCCTCCAGCGCTGCCTGGCGGAGGGGGCGGGGTACATCTGGCTCTGCCTCTAGATAGGCAGAGCCAGCTGTCACTCACGCCGGTGGGCGGATCCAGACATAATTATCGGGATCCGTTTCAGTTGCGGCGTCTCAGTATACCGCGAGCAGCAACTCCCTATATACTGAGCCTAGGGTGACAGGAGGACGCTAGTTTGTGTCCTCCCGTTACCCTTAGGAGAACTATGGGGAAAAGCCCTGACCCCATAGTTCTCCTTTAATGATCTCTAAGTTTATACCAAGGACACAATTTTAGTTTTTTGTCAGTGGAACCAATCCTCTGCCATTACAAACTATAGAAACGTTCCAGGACGACGCCGTCCCTTACCTGCTGCCCCAACGCCCTCATCTCGATCTCAGCCGTGCATTTGCTTATGATGAAGGGCACTTCTTCTGGGAAGTATCTCGGGAAATTGCAGAAGTCCACACCGAATAAAGGCACTTTGTTGGGCAGTTTATTGTGACCGCATTTGATGAGCAAACCTTCCAGACATTTCTTGTGACAAGTCATATAGCACTATAAAGAGAAGAGCAACAAAATGACCAATAACTCAGCTGAAGGCGACAAAACCGGCACTATAGAGAGCTCGCTGCCCCGTGACATGTACAGTTTGGTAGTCACTGCAGGGCTTGAGAAGTTGGGATTTTGTTTTAATAAAGAACGTTTGTATTGGACTGGTGAGAAGTAGTGATGGGCTCGACATTCGAGCCGAGCGTGAGTTCGACTCAAACTTCGGCAGTTCGTGCGTGCGGCGAACACACAAACTGTCAGGGCGTTCGGCAGGCTGTTCGCCCCGCCGAGCGCCCCACAAGGCGCTGTGCCGTGTGAGCCCTGATTGGCACCACAGGTCAGGTGCAAGGCTTTGCCCAATCAGGGCACCGAGAACTATGAGAGCCACGATTGGGCAAAGTCAAGATGGCTTTGCCAAATCATCATCATCTTGGAGAACCCTGATGTCTCCATAAAGAGGACCTGTCACATCTCTTTGCTATCACATAGGGGGACTTCTTATCCCCCTATGTGATAACAATAAAGTTAAGTGGAAAAAAAAAATAGGCAAAAAATTAAAGTTGCAAAAAATTTAAGTCACACGTGAAAAAGAATAAAAAAAATGTTTTCAAAGTCCCCACCCATACATTCATGCGTGCAAACGCGCGTCGGGTGCGATAACGACGATTGCGTCCATTGCGTCGCACATGTTACATATCGCCGCGAACGTCGCAGTGAGAGCAATAATTTTAGGGCCATCAATCACCGATAACACTAAACTGATGAGCAGTAAAAGCTTTTAAAGCGTCGCCTATGGCCGCCAATTTTGGGTATGGTAGTGTTTTACGATTTCTCGGACACCCGCAATTTTAAGGCTTGACATGTTTGGTGTCTATTTACCCGATGTGACCCCGTCTTTTATATTTTACCAAAAAATTGGGTAAGAATACATGTATTATAACATAATGTTTAAAAAAAAAACTTTTTTTGTTTTAAAATTCAGTCAAAGTACCGCAGCGCTGAACACTGAAAAATGGGCGGGACAGGAAGGGGGTGTAACACCGCGGTCAGCAAGTGGTTAATGTACCCTGTAATAAATTTGGCTGGTAAAATAAAGATTTATACAAATCATTAAAAATGATATAAAACAAGTTAATCTGACCAAAAACCGTTATAGTTTCTGCCTCTCACCTCCTCACACTCCACACCAGAGACCATGAAACCTTCACACTCCCTACACTTGGTCGGCACTCTGGTACGTCGAAGTCGGTGGCTTTGGGCGGCTGGTGACATGACGGAGCTCGGCAGCGGGAAGCCGTTCTCAGACGCGGCGTCAACAGAGTCTGCGCAATCACAAAAGGAATTTGGTTAGAAAAGTGACATCATTAGCTGAGTATGACGGTCTGGTCATCACGCCACTTACCAACGTCCTCTGCGTGAAAGGAATCTCGTTCATCTGGGTCATCAGAAGACATGGTCCCCGTGGAAGAGGCCTTGGCAACTTTTTTGATAAAGTGGACTGCATGGATTAGAATAACACAGGACGGGTTACTGAGGCATTTCTGGGACTGAGCGCAGCACAATATGGACTCCACGTTCCGGTCATTAGAAGGATCTTTTCACGTTGACTGGCTGTATAGACCCCAAGCATAGGACGAACAAGTTTCAGAGGTGCAGAGGTTCTGGACACAGAACACTTCTAGAGAGTATCTGAAGAGTTTTCCCTGGAGAGGTCCAGAGAGCGTGCCCTGGGGGTACATCTGTGATTCTGGGATCTGACTTTGTCCTAAAAGTCAAGGTTCTTCCAGATGCCCACCAAAGAGAAGCAATACAAAATCTTCTCTGCTGATCTGCTGTTGGTACCACTGAGAGTCCAGCAAGTTCCTCAAGGACTTTGAACATTGGAGAATCATTGGATCACCTTTGCAGTGGTAGGTTGACATGCGTATCCCTTAATGCAAGATATTTGCTAGGGACCTAAGCCACAATTCCCTACCCACTGCTTCGGACCTGAAGCAGAATTTGAACTGGGCTATGGACATTCAAATATGTGTATATTTATAACAAGCAGTGAATCCGCTTTAAAGGAAGCCCTCACTGACCTGTGTGGCTGCAGACACTGTGAAGTAATTTATCCTCAAATGTCACAATAGAAGTAGTCAGGTCTCAGCACTCTGCTCCCTCCCCTCTTTGTGTGTTCTTGCTCTGTGCCTACAATAATTGGAAGGTTGGCAGGCTATCAACTCACTGCCTGGAAAAGAGCTGAGCTACTGAGAGAAACAAATGAGAAACTGAGAAGCTTCAGCTACAAGCTTTGAGAAGAAATTATTCCATGGTGGTTGCAGCTACAAAGGTAAGTGAGGGCTTTTTTTTTAAGTTTGTTTACCTCTTGTTAATAAGATGCAAATATTTGGATGCTCATATCCTGGCCACAGTTCTACTTTAGAGTCCAACTCCACCCTTGCTCCAGAGGGAATGTCCATACTGGTCTGAGCTCACAGGAAGTGGGTTACATGTCACTGGTTGGAGTTTGGCTTTAATGAACCAGAACTGTGAAAGTTCCCCTACAGCTTCCCACACTTCTACCTTATGTATATAACATCACCAGCCCTCATACACTATATTTGCCATTAAAGTTCATGTACGTGTAAAGGCGTCCCAATACTTTTGGCAATATGGTGTATAAGCCATTTTTACACCCAACCCCCGGAACACCTATAACACACCAGGGGCCCAGGTTCAAACACCGCAAACCCAACTAACCCCTTGTTTAGGATCCGGTTGGTACCCCTAATAAGTTAAATCTAGAGCTCCTGCAAGCATCCTTAATACCTACAAGTTATCCTGTTTTTTCTAGTAAATTGCTAAAATGCCTTAAGTAACTGTAGCCAAGTAGCTTGTAGTCCCTTTGCTTGGGGCAACCTGGGCTTCCCCCGAGATTGAATAGCCTAGCTAATATACTGCTAATATACTGTACTGCTATAGCCTGGGCTAATAGCATTACAGTAATATTATTGTTGCCTCTTAAATCTCATCACCTGGGCTCTCTATTGGCGATTCCAGCGACCTGGGCTCACTGCTGCCTCCAATACTTTCAGAGTCATTGGGAAAACTCTTGCTTCCCCATGAGCCTCGTTCACCTAAAAAGAAAAGAGACAATGACTTGTATCCTTTAACACTGTGCACTGGGAGTTATTTTAAGGTGTACCTTAACCTTTAAGGACAAATATATGAAAATGTCACCTGCAGACATCCTTGTCATATCATCGGTCTTGACACACAGGTCAGACAAAGAAGAAGACACTCTGACCAGCTGCACGGCATTCTTCCTTTTGCCACCCGGGGATGACCTGTACAATAAAGACTGGGCTGGTTAGATCTTCGGATAGTATGGCAGAGCAAGCAGATATTTATAGAGTGGAAATTGTCCATTGGAGAATTGAATGTGATTGCAGACACCCCAAACACACATGCCATGTACTAGGTTTACCAAGTTGTACCAGAACAGCTGGTAGTGGTTCCTCACGGGATCTTCCCCCTGATTCCAGTCAGTCACTCTCTCTAGATTCCCTGCCCCCCTGAGATTATAAATAATAGTGCGGTACTGGTTCTGCCGGTGCAAGATCCTCCATCAAAACCAGCCTGTCTGTAACCCACCAGCTGAGAACCAATGGTCTAGAGCAGTGGTTCTCAACTCGTGTAACCTCAGGACCTGCATTTGTCCTTGGTCAATAAGTTGCGACCCAAGTCTCACTGCAATGTAATGCAAAGCATTGCAGTACCGTGCGTTCCGGTGCGGCCGATCGAACTGTGGGTTGGAGGTGCATTTGGGGTGCCATTCAAAAGATCCACCCAGTCTCCATAACTTACGAGAACTGGAGTAGATCCTCAGCGTTGGGTCCAGTGTGGGCTGTTGTAATCTCCATCCATATGTGCAATGCTTGTACAGCACCCTTTGTGTGCCTTGTAGAGGTGCCAGGAGCCAGAATGTGACATCACTCTGGTCCAGGCACCTCTACAGGACAAGTGAGTAAGCTGTACGTATGGATGGATCTCCCTCCCGGCCATGGCCCCAGCCCATCCCACTTCAAGCTGACACTCGGCACCAGGCAGCATATTTTGAATGGCTGTTTGGCTCAAGAACCAGCAGTGCTGCAAAAGGGGGAGGCTGAGGAAGGCACGCGGTGACCCACTGAACATGGGGTCGCGACCCACTTTTGGGTCACGACCCACCAGTTGAGAACCAAGGGTCTAGAGGACAAGCCTATAGTGGAATGGGAGAATAGGTGCACACTTAGCTATGTGACATGACGACGACAACTCTCACACACGTCAGTGTACATCACTTTACTATACTACTATACTACTATAGATGGCATGCTGGCGGGTTTATAACAGTCACAGCATAATTCTAATCTTCCTCTTGTATGCTGCAATCTAACTATCCATGTATGTCTGGGTTTATAGTAGCCCTCCTGGTAACAACCTTTGTCTTGTCCTGGCCATGAACCTGTTCCACCTATCACCAGTCTGTTTTGTCACCTGTCCTAACTCTAGCTTAAGACCCAACTAAATGGTGCCTGGGGTGCAACCAACATCGACCCAAAGCTGAAACATCAATTTGGTGAGGTCTGATCCCTCCCCCATGTTTAGGTATTGGGCTTCTCCCCAGCTATAATGTCCAGCACTCTCCCTAAGTGTCCGGCGACATCACCTCTGGCCTGCAGGGATGTACTCCTGGAAGGAGAATTTTTCCGGCTCAGTATGCTTGCGTGGCAGGCTCACGATGAACTGAAGATATCGGTCTCCAGCTTCATAAGGCTCACAAGTGTTGAGCAGGTGTCCGTAGCCTTCGGGGATAGATGCACACTGTGTTCCCTTCGTACGCATCAGATTCTGGGTCACCTGTGAGGAGAAAAGAACATAAAATAATGATGGTCAGCTTGGCGCCAAAATGGAACCGGCATTCAGCATACAACATGTAAAAGGAGCGGCGCAGAAAAACTCTGATATATAATAAAAATTTCGATGAACCCCCATAAGAACATAGATGAATATCCCCTTTCTTTACAATAAAGAGAAGACCCCCCTAACATCTTCTGGCCACACCTTAACTATATTTTGTGTCAAAATTGTTTGTTAGCTTTGGATGAGTTTACAAATATTAATTGCGAATACCACAGAAAACCATCTACAGATATTAATACTAATGCTGAAGCTCCCAGATCCGAATGGCATTATGGATCCAAATGTACAAATTGCATTCGGGAGCTCCAGAAAGCAATACGGATCTGGGAGCCATATACATATATTACTAAAGCTCCTAGTAATATATGGCTCCTAGACCCGAATGGCATTTGGGACCCCGAATTTCCAAATTGCATTGGGGAGCTCCCTAATGCCATTCGGGTCTGGAAGCCATATACATATATTACTAAAGCTCCTACCGTGTTTCCCCGAAAGTAAGACCTACCCCGATAGTAAGACCTAGCGCTATCTTCAGTGATTTCTGTAATATAAGACCTACACCGAAAATAAGACCTAGTTCGGTGGTAGGTCTTATATTGCAGAAATCCGCTAGGTAGCGGCACATAAACTGAATTTTAGCCGGCCGCAGCTCTCGCCCTACGGAATGTCGTATTTCGGATTAAAAAAAAAACTACCATCAACTCCAATATATTAACAAAAGGTATTTTTGCTTTTTGACTTCATCATAACGAATGTTCGTAACGGAACGAAAATACGTTAACGGAATTTCGTATTTCCTTCCTATATTGTAATGCAACTCTCAGCAGCAGCGGATCCGAATTTCGTATTTCGGATAAAAAAAATCTTGTCATGTTGTTCAACCTCATTTACAGGGGTAATATTAGTTTCGGTTTCAACGAAATTCGGATCCGAAATTCGTTAACGGAATTTCGTATTTCGGATATAATTCGGAAACTGCAATTCGGATTTCGGATGCTTCCGAATTTACGTATTTCAGGAAATTCGTACGAATTTTGATTCGTAACAAAACTAATCGCACATGTCTACTCCCTAATGCCATTCGGGTCTGGGAGTCTCAGCTTTAGTAATATATGTATATGGCTCCTAGACCCGAATGGCATTCGGGATCCAAATTTCCAAATTGCATTGGGGAGCTCCCTAATGCCATTCGGGTCTGGAAGCCATATACATAAATTACTAAAGCTGAGACTCCCAGACCCGAATGGCATTCAGGAGCTCCCGAACGCAATTCAGAAATTCGGAATGCCATTGGGGTCTGGGAGGACGCGGCCGTATGCCGCCCTACGCTCATCCAAACTGCACATCCGTGCGGGTGTCCATGCTCGGACGCAGACAGGATACATCCTGTCTCCGTACGAGTAAAGACACCCGCACTGATGTGCAGGGCGGGTGAGCGTAGGGCGGCATACGGCCGCGTCCTCCTATAGACAAGAACAGGCTGCTGCGTACAATCACACGCAGCACCTGTCCTTCCCGGGAGCGGCCCGATACGGCCGTGCACGCCGCACGGATCTGTAGGGGCCGACACTTAGCAGTGTGAATGAGGACCTTAGATGTCCTTGTTCTCTGCTTTTTCTCTGCTTTTATCTTCCAGCCAACTGTGAGCTCACCTAGAGATCCCGCATTTACTGTATGAAGGGATATCATAGGCGCTTTCTTTGCTATAGCTGTGCATAGAACTTGGTTTGGATCTGTAGTCAATTTTATCAGTCGACAGAAGGAAAGTGGAAATAACAGGACCCGTGATTACCCCAGGATATCTCTAAAAGGACAGCAGGAGAAAGGAACATGTTGAAAAGTCATATTTGCAAACTCACTCAATTAGCCTGGAAATATTGAGAATTGTTTTTAGAAGAACACATATTGTGATAAGTATCCGTCTTGTTTTACACATTTTGCTCCTTGAGAAAGGAAACGTACAGAATGGCTGTTCCTATACTCCAGTCAGCCGGTTGGGGGTATGACCGGGGACCAAGTCGAGTTCTTTCAAATCAAAAGTGAGGTCAATGACCTGGTTATGCTGTATGGAAGGGGTGCCGTGATGGCAAGTCTGGCTAAATAGAAATATTTATTTGTTGTACAGTTTTAAATTTTTTTGGAACTCGCTGCCACAAGCAGTGGTATCAGCAGAGAGTATTGAATCATTCAAAAATCAATTAGATACCTTCCACAGAGACCGTAACATACAGGGGGACAGGTACTCTTAAAGGTGGTGAGCGAACACATACCGGCGTTCGCTCACCTCTCGATCCTGTCACGGCTCTCTGCCGTGACAGGGGAGGGGCTGGATTCCCCTCTCCCAGCGCTGACTGGCGGAACGGACGGGGAGGGGGCGGGTACAGCTGGCTCTGCCTCTAGATAGGCAGACCAGCTGTCGGTCACGCAGCTGGGCGGATCCCGGCATAATTGTCGGGATCCGCTTCATATTGTCCGGATTCCGCGGTATACTGAGCCTAGGGTAACGGGAGGACACTAGTTTGTGTCCTCCCGTTACCCTAAGGAGAACTATGGGGAAAAGCCTTAACCCCATAGCTCTCCTTTAAGAGCCTAGGACCACGCAGGGACTCATATACTTACATACACACACTACACTTACACATAAAGGTTGAACTCGATGGACCCGTGTCTTTATCCAACCTCAAATACTATGTAACTATGTACAGTAATGTAGTTCTTATATACCCGGCCTGTCCAAAAAAAAAGTAACCACCTGGATTTAGTTAAGCAGATAAGTCAGAGCCTTCCATTGGATAATAGGTTTTGGTTCAGAAACATTATGACCCAAAAAAATTAGGTCAGCTGCGTCCCTGAAAATACTGAATGTATCAATGGATTTTTTCTTCCCTGGTGGCACATTGGGAATATTCCAAGATGGCAATGCCAGGATCCATCGGGCTCAGATTGTGAAAGAGTGGTTGAGGGAGCATGAGACATCATTGTCACACATGGATTGGCCACCACAGAGTCCAGACCTGAACCCCATTGAGAATCTTTGGGATGTTCCGGAGAAGATTTTACACAGAGGTCCGACTGTCCCATCTTTACTACAAGATCTTGGTGAAAAATGAAATACAACTCTGGACGGAAATAAATGTTGTGACATTGTATAAGGTTATGGAAACTATGTCAGGACGAATGTGTGTTGTAATCAAAGCTAAAGGCGGTCCAACAAAATATTAGAGTGTTGGCCCGTGTATATGCATCTCCATGGTATGATCCCTTTGAGCTTACGTTTAAAGGAGAACTATGGGGTAAATGTTTTTCCCCATAGTTCTCCTAAGGGTCACGGGAGGACACAAACTAGCGGCCTCCCCTGACCCAAAGCTCAGTATATAGTGAGCTACAGCTCATGGTTTTCTGAGACCGCCGCAGCCGACATGGATCCTGACATTACTGTCGAGATCCACCCAGCTGCATGATTGACAGCTGGCTCTGCCTATCTAGAGGCAGAGCCAGCTGTGACCGCCCCCTCCCCCGTCCGTTCCGCCAGTCAGCGCTGGAGGATCGGAGCGGGAAGGGGGAATCCCTGCAGGGAGCCATGAGTGACAGTCACTGCTCTCTGCAGGGACAGGATCGAGACGTGAGCGAGCGACGGTATGTGTCTGCTCACTTCCCGATCTATTGAGCTGACGTGTAACAGTTCCATTGTCACACGTCGGCTCGAACTATGAGGAGGAGTGATTTTCACTCACCTCATAGTTCTCCTTTAAAGACTATTTACTTTAGAAAAAAATGATATGTAAATGTTACCTCTTTCAGCACCTGGTCCCCCTGGTTAATGAGTTTCCTGATGTGGGATATAATTCTCTGGCGGACCTTCTCCTGCTGCTCACTCCGGCAGTTTGCTTCGGACACACAGGATCGGTAGAGGACCTCAGCCTCTTGCGCCTGCGATGAAAACATAACAAAGCTTTAGTTAGAGAGCCACCAATACATGTGACCAATATAGAGAATTTTCAGAGCAATGGTGGACTGTTGATTTAGACCAGGTTGTGGTTTCTTTTCTAACACCCCTAAAAAGCAACAGTGGTCCTCTTAAACCTGACTTGTTTCCTCCTTAAGCTTCTGCAGCCCAAGCCAATTCATTCAAATATAATGAAATGATGAAGGAACTTTTTTAACTGAATGTGTGGTCCTCATTGAGGTTCTGTAGATGAAATCTGACACGGAGACATCTTCCACAAAATTAGGGCTTCAAAAGGTGATGTTAGTTATATATTGCTGGTATAGAAAATAAGCTTAGGCAACAACGTTGAACTTTATTCAGCTGTGAAGGAAACCCACTACGTCAATTAAAAGACGTCCAGAGGGCTGTTTCCCTCTTTCCAACCATCCTCTGTATCTTCAAGCTCCAAATAATGTGCGTCTCCTGCCCCAATACCCTGATACTGCAGCTGCACTATGAATCTAAGATGACCAGGCCACCTAGATATGACAGCCAATTATCAATACCTTGGGGAACGCCTAGCAAGTACTTCTGATATCAGAATTGCTTGTTATGAGAGAGATTTCTGTGCATGACCTGGCCAATCCAAGCACCAAGGGCAGTGCTAATTGTATTGTCATTGCTTGAGTCCATCGTTGAGTCACTCAAGAACAAGTGGTAGTAATACAGAAGATGGTCAGATGTCTCCTTGTCAATTAGTTGTGGTGTTGACCTGGCAGGTACACAGACCTGGGATAATATATCCAACAGATATCCATGCATGCCCACAGCTGACTCCCAGTAGGGATTTTCATTGGGTTCCACTAAGCTGGGGATTTATCAGATACCAATGGTTCCACTTTTTAAGCAGTTGCACTGTTTATTTTTGTGATCTGAGGAGGAGAAAAAGGTTTCCATATTACGCCTCAGCATACCCAAAATCACAGTGATAGACTCTGGTTGGGTGATACATCCAGCCCCCCCTTTTTTTTTTATCCCTTGAGAACTCCAGCGGCAAGGTTCTCCTCCTTGAATTCATAGCTTTGTCCCATCTCCTTGCTACGCAGCCTCAAGGCCTCCTGCTGCAGCACTGCAAAGTACCTTAGAGTTGTGAGAAGCCCTTTGGCATTGTATTCAAATGGCACCATACAAACACTAAAATACAGGTTCTAAGGCATGCTTTTATTTAAGTGGAAAGCTTCTTTTCACCATCTTTGTGGATATACAAGATCAGTCTCTTGCAATGTTTCTTCCAAGCATCAACACATTACCCTAATTGACACCAGCTGGGGCAAGGATCCCTAAAGGTGGCCATACACTGTACAACCATTGCAAGACCTTAGTCTTGCGATGGTTGTAAAGTGATTAATAAAAAAACGTACGATCTGCCCATCTTGGACAGGCAGATCGTACACTCGATCATCGCAAGCTGCGCCCCTCTGAGGGGCGTGCTTCCGATGACCGCAATGCTGAACGGGCAACACCGGCCCGTTCGGCATTTGTCTCCCGAGCACCGTTCAAACCAGCCGAAAATCGTACGGTTTTCTAGCGTGCTCCTTAGACAAAAGATGTGCGACCGTACAGTAGAAACGGTCGCACGTCGCCGTTCACACTGCGCGATTCTCGTACGTTCGCGGGATTTCCCGCGATTCTCGTACGAGAATCGAGCAGTGTATGGGCACCTTTAAGAAGACCCAACACACAACTTATGGAACAAATACACTGCCTGGCCAAAAATAAAAATAAAACGCCACCTGGATTTAACTAAGCAAATAGGTCAGAGCTTTCCATTGGATAATTCGTTTAGGTTCAGCAACGGTGTGTGCCCAAGGAATGAGTTCAGCTGCCGACCTGAATATACTGAATGACCAGGTTTTTCCATCAATAGATTTTTTCTTCCCTGATGGCACATTGGGCATATTCCAAGATGACAATGCCAGGATCCATCGGGCTCAGATTGTGAAAGAGACATCATTGTCGCACATGGATTGGCCAGCACAGAGTCCAGACCTGAACCCCATTGAGAATCTTTGAGATGTTCTGGAGAAGATTTTACACAGAGCTTCGACTCTCCCATCATCACTACAAGATCTTGGGGAAAAATGAATGCAACTCTGGATGGAAATAAACGCTGTTACATTGTATAAGCTTATCAAAACGATGCCACGGCGCATCCCCCTTCTGCCAATCCCTCCACTGGCTTCCACTCGCCCAGAGGATAAAATTCAAAATATTAACAGTCACTTATAAAGCCATCCACAACTCTGCCCCCGGATATATCTCCAACCTTGTCTCAAAATATCACCCCAACCATCCACTCTGCTCTTCCCAAGACCTCCTGCTTTCCAGCTCCCTTTTCCACTCCTCCCTTTCTCACCTCCAGGACTTCTCTAGAGTCTCTCCCATCCTCTGGAACTCTTTACCCCAACCTGTCCGTCTATCTCCCACCTTGACTGCCTTTAGGCGTTCCCTAAATAAAGACTCATCTCTTCAGGGAAGCCGATCCCACCTCAACCTAACCGCTCAACCATCACGTTCTCAAACAATTCCTCTCCCCGCGTCCCTGTGCCAATCGTGGATGTGGGCGGGCGGGGAGGAGGTGCGGCGTGGATGCGGGCGGGCGGGTCTGGCAGCGGAGAGCGTGAGGTGGGGAAAAGGTGCGGCGCGCAGCGTGTGTGGAGCCGTGAACAGGGCCAACTGATCGGAAGCCGATTAATCGATTATTGAAAAAGTTGACAACTTTTTCAATAATCGATTATAATCGATTATGTCGATTAGTTGTTGCAGCCCTAGCCGTAATCAAAGCTAAACGCGGTCCAATGAAATGTTAGAGTGTTTTTTGGGGCCAGGCGGTGTATTTGTATGGAGGTCGTGTTTACTGAATCTCACGAACAGGCGTCAATGTCAGATATCACCGAGCTGGCAAACCATCTGTATTGCATTTGCTGAACGCACTTCATAAGCTGCGTGCAACTAAACGCCACACCAGTTCTGAATGATGAAGATCCTCAAAGTGCTGGAGATCAGCAGCTGATGGCAAGGGTGATCATAGACACTAGAGGGCTGCTGTCCAACCGTGACAGCCCATACTAGGTGCATTCAAAACGTGACTAAATAGGAATCATACATATAACATTACTTAAAGGGATTTTTATGACACCCACTAACACATTACATGTAATAGATAGGACAGAATGTAACCCATGAGTCACTAGGAACATGCCAAAACCTTTTCCGACTGACTAATATAAGACCTGAAGCCATAACACCTCTCGTATAACGAGCAAAGAATTCTAACACCCTCAAACATGCCAGAGCCTATCCTCAGTGCTTGTGAATAATGCTTAGTGAACAAGGAGCCCTGCGATCGAATGCACCACATAAAAGATAATGATAAGGAATGACTTTTATGTGGTGCATCGCAGTTCTACATGCAGGTTACACTTCCACATTTATTCCATACATCTAAGGCCTCACTCACACTGCTAAGAGCCGGGCCGCACACATCCGATTCAGTTTAGTTTTCCAACGAAATTTGGACGGGATCCAAAATTGGGAAACGGAAATTCGGATTCGGACACCTTTGGATGCATTGGGATTGGGAAATTCGGATGTGTTCGAATGTCCGAATTTTGATTCAGAACGATTTTGATTCGCACGTGTCTAGTCTCTAGTTGTGGGGAATCTATGTATTCTGAACAGGTTCAGATCTTATGCCTGGTGAGATATCTGGGACCCATGAGAAGGTGTCCTCCACCACCAAAGCCATTAAGAGCCGTCTTCCATCCTGAGGGCTCACAATCTAAAAGGGAGGGTCAAGAATTATAGAGTATATGGACTTAAACTGAAGGAGGCCCTGACCCGTCTCGTGGTAACAAAGATTGGATCAATGCTTTCTGGTGTACTTTTGGTCCTACCTTGGTCTGGGCCTCCTCTCGGGATCTCCTGCGTTTCTCCAGCAGTTTACTGGCACTTCCTTGGTGGCCTCCCATGTTCTGCTCCTCCTCAACCTTGGCACTTAGCTGCTTGGCTTTCTCCAGGTCTTCGCAGCGTTGTACGTATTGTTGCCGAGCCTTGCGCAGTGAGCTCAGGGTGTCTGACTGTGAAGGAAAAACAAATGTAAGCCTGGTACAGAACTTACCTTTACAATGCTGGGGG
>NW_017308273.1:35138-46353 GCF_000935625.1 Nanorana parkeri | reverse complement strand
GGCGGCAGGTGCAGTCGCGTTGAGGGGTGGGGGGGGGGGGGGGAGTCTAGTTGACATGTGCCGCTATTCTATTTTAGTCAATATTATGTACATAGACACAAGTGGAGGCAGCAACTGATCAAAATGTTATTTAAAACTAATCAAAGAGAACACCAAATAATGCCGTTATGTATCTCATGAGTCTACTGCTGCTCCTTCACGGTCCAATCACAGACTAGGGAGAGGGAGGTGACCTATCTCCCCAGCTTAACTGTTCACCAGGCTGGCTATGATGTATGATATGGGGCGGCTGTGTAAATCTGAGGACTGGATGGACAAAAATACAAATCCTTTGGCCAGTAGTAATAATTGCTTCCAATTGTATATTTAACATAAATTGTATGTGAAAACAATAAAATACTGTGATTTTTATGAAATATCGGTGTAATGAATGAGCTTGGGGTACATTAAAAGTCCAGAACCACACAAAAACACTGACCACCAATGTAAGAGGCCATTCTCCACTAACCACCAATGTAAGAGGCCATTCTCCATTGACCACCAATGTAAGAGGCCATTCTCCACTGACCACCAATGTAAGAGGCCATTCTGCACTGACCACCAATGTAAGAGGCCATTCTCCACTGACCACCAATGTAAGGCCATTCTTCACTGACCACCAATGTAAGAGGCCATTCTCCACTGACCACCAATGTAAGAGGCCATTCTCCATTGACCACTAATGTTAGAGGCCATTCTCCACTGACCACCAATGTAAGAGGCCATTCTGCACTGACCACCAATGTAAGAGGCCATTCTCCATTGACCACCAATGTAAGAGGCCATTCTCCATTGTCCACCAATGTAAGAGGCCATTCTCCACTGACCACCAATGTAAGAGGCCATTCTTCACTGACCACCAATGTAAGAGGCCATTCTCCACTGACCACCAATGTAAGAGGCCATTCTCCACTGACCACCAATGTAAGAGGCCATTCTCCATTGACCACCAATGTAAGAGGCCATTCTCCACTGACCACCAATGTAAGAGGCCATTCTTCACTGACCACCAATGTAAGAGGCCATTCTCCACTAACCACCAATGTAAGAGGCCATTCTCCATTGACCACCAATGTAAGAGGCCATTCTTCACTGACCACCAATGTACCGTGTTTCCCCGAAAATAAGACACTGTCTTATATTTTTTTTGGGCTCCAAAAAACACACTGGGTCTTATTTTCGAGGTAGGTCTTATTTCTTTTTTTTTTTTAATGTACAACAATCCACACTTAATCGTGTAGAAAAGTCTACATGTATTCATTTACAAAAATATGGTGATCAGGGCAATCGGGTGCCGTACCTTTCCAAGAGCAATTTGCTAACCAATCGCTGGCCAGAATGAGCAAAGTGCTCTTTCACTATTGATTCCTCACAGGCGGAGTGCATTTGGTATCACGCCGCCTGTGAGAGGAGTCGGCTTATGCGGCTCTGCTCCCTCCGGTGCCGCCTCGCTTCCTCTAGCACTGGCTTCGTTGGCACCGCTGATTCTCTCCTGCTCTCTCCCGCGGCTCTTCAAGTTCCCCCTTATGCCACCACCGTCCCTGGGAATGGTCACAACTGGGTCTTATTTTCAGGGTAGGTCTTATATTTTAGCAATTCCCAAAAATAGTACTAGGTCTTATTTTCGGGGAAACAGGGTACGAGACCATTCTCCACTGACCACCAATGTAAGAGGCCATTCTTCACTGACCACCAATGTAAGAGGCCATTCTTCACTGACCACCAATGTAAGAGGCCATTCTCCACTGACCACCAATATAAGAGACCATTCTTCACTGACCACCAATGTTAGTTGCCATTTCTCCATTTTTCGCATTTCAGATCTATGGATAAAATCAGTTTAGCAGAATTCTTGGAGACCAAATATTGACCTCAAGGGTTCCTCTGAGGTAAGAAGGTTGACAATGACTGGTCTATCGCCCTGCACAAGGAACTCACTGAACTGACCAGAACGGATCAGAATATCATTCCCTTTATTTGATAAGACCCCCTCAGCTTCTAGATATGAGGAATGTTCCAGCCTAAGCCGTAAAAAACGAGTTTTTGTGGATCTGATCATTCCGGGTCATTGAACATCACTCCTGCTTTCACTATATTGTAAAAGTAAAGCCAGTGACTTACCACGGTTGATATAACTTACCATTCTTTTCTGTTCCCTTAACCACTGCTCCCGAAACTCCTTCCGCCACTTCTCAATCTCCGTCTTCTTTGCTGACAGAGGCTAATAGAGGAAGACATAGGACTATGAGGCATGGGCAGTGGTATGGAGCCTTGGTTCTCAACTGGTGGGTCGTGACCCAAAAGTGGGTCGCTACTCCTTGTTCAGTGGATCGCCACATGCCTTCCATTTTCTAGGTGAGAGGCTACTCGGCCTCCCCCTAGCGCAGCACTGTTCATTCTCACACCGAGCAGCCATTCAAAATATGCTGCCCGGCGCCAAATGTCGACTTGAGGTGGGGTGGGCTGGGGGTATGGCCGCGAGAGAGCTCCATCCATACATTTATTGCTTATAGCGCTCTCGCACGTCTTGTAGAGGTGCCTGGACTGGAGTGACGTCACATTCTGGCTCCCAGCAACTCTACAGGCGCACATGGGAGCTGTACAAGCAATGCACATATGGATGGAGCTCCATCACAGCACAGCAGCCCACACTGCAATGCGTTCCATCGCAGTGTGACTTGGGCCGCGACTTAATGACCAAGGACAAATCTGAGGTTACACAGGTTGAGAACCACTGCTATAGAGTGTTTGAAAATTGTCCTTGTATCTTAACGATCATCAGCCTGTGCTCAGCGTACTTCCTCTGCTAATGTTTTCTTATTCTTAAAGGGTCAGTCTACCCAAAAGTGATATTTTAGTTATAGGTTGGACCCGGTGGTCTGATTTGGTCCCTCCTCCGGGGGGGTGATCGCTACAAGTACATATATTGAGAAATAATTTTCAGCTGGCATCATGAAAACAATGACAATATTAGAGATATTTGTAACATATTACTGAAGCCGTGGTCGGCACAGAAGGGTTTAGATTTTAGAACTTTAAATGTGTGTTCATATATTCATTATTTATGTGTCCATGAACTAAGGTTATAATTGTCATTACTATGTTGTATTTTCCCTAATTTTTTGTTGTTTACCTATATAAGGGGTGCGGTGTCCTTGTTCATGTAGTGATTCAAAACTTTTTACTATGTACTTTTTAATGACATTTAGTACTGATTATCCTAGATTAGGATCTTTGTATGGGGAAATGAATATTATATGTGACAGTAATTTGTAAAGAGACCCAAATAGGTTGATAAATTTTACATACTTTATTTAAAGGAGAACTATGAGGGGGGGGCGGGTGCTTTTCACTCACCTCATAGTTCTAGCCGACCTGTGACAATGAGAGTGTCACAGGTCGGCTCAGTAGATCGGGAAGTGAGGGAACACATACCGGCGTTCGCTCACCTCTCGATCCTGTCACGGCTCTCTGCCATGACAGGGGGAGGGGCTGGATTCTCCGCTCCGATCCGCCAGTGCTGACTGGCGGAACGGAGGGGGAGGGGGCGGGTACAGCTGGCTCTGCCTCTAGATAGGCAGAGCCAGCTGTCACTCACGCAGCTGGGCGGATCCAGACATAATTGTCGGGATCCGCTTCAGCTGCGGCGTCTCAGTATATAGGGAGCTGTAGCTCGCGGTATACTGAGCCTAGGGTGACGGGAGGACGCTAGTTTGTGTCCTCCCGTTACCCTAAGGAGAACTATGGGGAAAAACACTGACCTCATAGTTCTCCTTTAAGTACACATTTTTGGTTTCAAAATTGCTTAACGACCCCCCACCCAATCATATATTTTTTCCTCGTTCTAAATTATTTAGTCTTTATTTTAGCTTTAGTGGTTTTTTTTTTACAGGAAACACAAGGCTGCCATCGCTGTCCTCTTCTTTTAGAAATGATAATTGCCTGGCTGTCATCACCTCTCACTTATATTGGGATTTGCATTTTTATGAATACAGCTTCTGATGACAAGAGACGGCAGTAAAATATATGACGCCAACACAACTTTGCATATTCAGTAGCAGCAATAACAGAGACACATTCTGTATTACAGAGACAATCGGTTATAGCTATGAATATACAAACTAGACAAACTGACTGTATGTAACAGCCTTGGAACGCGGGATGATTGTTGGCGCTCGGAGCCATGGAGCGAGTATCAGCAAAACAGCAGAATTCGTTACATGTTCAAGAGCAGCTCATTGTTAAAGTGTTTAAAGACCGGACTGTCAGCCGAAAATCTGGGTGTGAACGTGCGAATTGTGGCCGTCAGCGACTAGTCAATGTTAGGGCAGAACTGGGGAGGGGCAAGACTGGTACAAGACAACAGAAGGGCAACAGTGCCGTGTCAGATCCCTCGCATCACCTTTCATCATCTCGTGGAGTCACCAGGCGGCCCAACGAAGTACTGATGGGGGGGTCATAATAATCTGGCCACTCGGTGTATAACATGCATAATGTATGATAAATGCATGTATCATCTTATAGGATGTTTATTGAATATGAATGGTCTGGGGTCAGGGTCTCTTTGTCTAGTACCAAATATAAGGTGCTGTCTAAATGAGTTAAAGGTTAGGAGTGGGGGTTGTAGCAACTACAAGGGTAGGATGGAGGGGGCTTAGGGGAACCCAAGGGGCCCAAGATTTCTGAAATGTATTGACTGTATTTTAAAGTCTAACAGTCAGGACCGGATTTACTCTCTCTGCTGCCCCGAGGCCAGGTTCCTCAATGCGCCCCCCTCCCCGCGAACTATCACCACCGCCCCCCCATGGAGAATGGCAGACCTGCAGGCTGCATACAAGTGATCATGGCGACATTGTCGAGATCACTTGTGACAAACAAGCGGTGGCTTCCCCGCTGTACATTTAGCTCTGCTTGCTCTGTCTCAGACCTGGAACATGTTGGTAGATTAGGACTTCTGACATTCTCTGACATTCCTAATTTATGTACTTGTTCCAGTTTAATGACTTTTGAAGCCAGACGGTCAACATAGCAGCCAGCCAGCATTTCAGAAGTAGGTCAGCAACGTGAGCCTTCCTATTTCTCTAGGTTTAGGGTTCCTTTAGAATGACAAATCAGCTTCATAGGGCTCATAAAATGTCAGTCCAGCTACTCACCAGGCAATACTGCTTCATCTGTAGCTTAGCCACTGTTTCAAGAGCTGAGGTTCCCGTGTGGGTTTCGTGGTCCAGAAGGAGGAGGTAGACATCTTGTAAAGGCATGCACTGCTGCAAGAGTCAACACAGACTGAATGACTGAGAAGCAAACTACACATTTAAGTAAATATTCCCACATACAAATCCATGATATGCAGATATACAGATCTACTCTCTTGGAAGAGCGAAAGTTCTATAAGTTGCTTCTCCTCCAGGGGCCGTGAGCTGAAGGCCAATGAAGGAAGAGCAACAAACCAGAGATGATAATTGTGGTTGTAATTCATTCTGCTGACTGCTGAAAGGGGAAGTACGTACAGGTGTTCATACATCTACCAAATGTATATCTCATATTTCATCTGAAGGTGACTGCAGTCTAAGCAAAACCAAGTTCATTATGAGGAACCATATTTCTATAAGGTTAGATGGACCAACCATAGAACAAGCCTCAGTCAAGGTCAACAATTGTCATAGAGTATTGCAATGTCAAATGGAACCCCAATGGCAATGGATTTCAGCTCTACTGAAAGGTTGTTATTTGGGTTCCCAGAAGTACGTACAGGTGTTCATAAATCTACCAAATGTATATATCATAGTTCATCTGAAGGGGACTGCAGTCTAAGCAAAACCAAGTTCATTATGAGAACCCATAGTTCCATCAGGTTATATGTTACATGGACCAACCATAGAGCAAGCTTCAGTCACGGTCAACAAGGGTTATAGACTATTGCAATGCCAAATGGAACCCCAAAGGAAATGGGGCCTCCAGCTCCACCGAGAGGTTGTTATTTGGTTTCCCAGAAGTACATACAGGTGTTCATACGTCTACCAAATGTATATATCATAGTTCATCTGAAGGCGGCTGCGGCCTAAGCAAAACCAAGTTCATTATGAGGAACCATACTTCTATAAGGACAGATGGACCAACCATAGAACAAGCTTCAGTCAATGAGGTGAGGTGAGTGAAAAGCACTCACCTCATACCGTAGTTCTCCTTTAAGCCTCATTCACACTGGAATCGGCCCGCACGTACAGCTCCGTGCTGCGTGCACGGCTGTATCTGGCAGCTCCCGGGAAGGACAGATGCTGCGCGTGATTGGTACGCAGCCCCCGTCCTTCTCTATGGGACTATGCGGCTGTACGCCGCCCTACGCTCACCCCAAGTGCAGGTCCGTACGGGTTTCCTGGCTCGGACGCAGACAGGATCCATCCTGTTAGTTTACGGACGTGCAGGGCGGGTGAGCGTAGGGCTGCGTACGGCCGCGTAGTCCCATAGAGAAGGACGGGGGTTGCGTACTAATCACACGCAGCACCTGTCCTTCCCTGGAGCTGCCCGATACGGAGCTGTACATGCCGGCCGATTCCAGTGTAAATGAGCGCTAACTCTCTCCTTGCAGAGGTCCGGCATGTACCCTGCCGAGTCAGAGCCATTGAGCCGAGAGCATGAGCTTTGCTGATTGCAGAGTTACAGGTCTGATTTAGCAAGGACCTCTGCAGAGAGACTACTGCTCCCGCACAGAGAGCAAGGGGCCTTCTCTGCGGCATGCTGGCAGGGGGTGGGCTGTACTGCTCATGCTGTGGCTGCTTTAGAAAGAAAGTAAACTGTACGACTCTGAGCACCTTTAGTTTTGATGCACTTGGAAAGTATTTCTCTGTTTTATACGTTTCGTTATTGTTAGGAAACGAGTTCCTCTTTCTCTGGCGTTTGTAAATTGTGTAACGTGACCCAGCAGTCAGCTGAATCTTGAAGTGAAACCGTTCTTTGCTGGTCAATAAATCACATACTGCTGGATTGGACAGGACAGGGCAGGAGGTTCAAGCATAGCTACACCCAAGAACAAAAATGTCATATATTACAGCTCGGCCGTCCATAGATGCGACCGCTGCATTCGTTTTATCTTTTCAGGTTAAGAACATTTTCAGCAAGTACAGAAAATACCTGTTGGTCCTGCCAAAAAATGCCTGTCCCTGTCACTTCCTGTGAGCTGATCTGGAAGCAAATGACAAGGTTATCTTATTTGTTTGAACACTAATGGAGATGAAGAAAGACTGCAAGTGACTACACTTACTTCTCCACTGTATCAACGGAGGAAGCCATAGTCGTCACCCAGGCTGGCTTCCTCCATTGATACGGTGGAGAAGTGAGCGTAGTCACCTACGGATGGGAATTAGGCTATTTGTAGGATCACAAGGTGAAGAGCCTGAAAAGAACCATGCAGCCACCACGTCTAAGAACTGCTATATATGACATTTTTGTTCTTGGGTTTCGGTACACTTTAAGCAGGCCTTGGTTGGCTACCGGATTCTTCATGGTTGATTCCAAGGCTTCAAAGCAACCAAGAGATGGGGTCCATTCAGCATGTTATACTGTGAGTCCTTTACAGTATAACATGCTGAATGGACCCCATCTTTCGATGTGGCACCTTAATCACAGACCCAGGAAAGGGATAGTTGGCTGTGCTTGTCAACTTGGCCAAAGGCTCCCAGTCCTCCCCTGGATGGTGGCTAGACATGTGCCATTCGTTTCGTTACGAATCGAAATTCGTAGGAATTTTCCTGAAATTCGTAAATTCGGAAGCATCCGAAATCCGAATTGCAGTTTCCGAATTATATCCGAAATACGAAATTCCGTTAACGAATTTCGGATCCGAATTTCTTTGAAACAGGAACTAATATTACCCCTGTAAATGAGGTTGAACAACATGACAAGATTTTTTTTTAAATCCGAAATACGGATCCGCTGCTGCTGAGAGTTGCATTACAACGCAGGCAGGAAACGAACATTCGTTGTATTGAAGCTAAAAAGCAAAGTACATTTATATTGGAGTTGATGGTAGTTTTTTTTAATACGAAATACGAAATTCGGATCCGGAATCCGTTAACGGAATTCGTATTTCGTTTGTTTGACCAATCAGAGGTCTTCTGCTGCTGAGAGTTGCATTACAATACAGGCAGGAAATTCGGAACCGGAATCCGTTAACGGAATTCGTATTTCGGATAAAAAAACCACTACCACATCGACTCCAATATTAACAAAGGTATTTTTGCTTTTTAACTTCATCATAACGAATGTTCGTACAGTTACGAAAATGTGCCGAAACTAACGAAAATCCGTATTTCGTACGAATCCGAATTGAGTTTCGGACACGAATTACGAAATAAAAAATAACGGATATTCCGAAACGAAACGGAACAAATTTTTGGACGGCGCACAAGTCTAATGGTGGCCACGAAGACAGAAGATCTCTCCAGTGAGAACATTTTCAGCAATATAAATAGATCCAACTAGTCAGAACTGGTGGCAGGTTTGTATTGCTGTCTTCATATTAATTGGGAAAATTGTGGTAAGATCGTGGTAACGGGAAGTTCTACTCCAACAGGGACCCAGACTGCCAACAGAAGTTCTTCCCCTTCAAACCCTAACCCTTCCTGTCTGTATTACAGGAAGCTCCAAGTCTCACACTAGATAACTGTACAGATCTGGAAGAAATACACAAAGCACACCGAGATTCCAGAAGAATACACATAGATCTTGTATGAGGACAATGTCTGATGATCCCAGAGATCAACTTTAATTATCATTGAAACTACAATAGCAGAGACCCCCAACCAAGACTATCCTGCAGAGTATCACGTTCTCCGTACCTGCTGGCCCAGGACGCTCCGCGCAGACTCACATAACCTGATGGTGTTCTTGGCGTATTCAGATTCTGCAGGAAAGAGAGAAGGAAATGGTGAGGGGAAGAAAGGAATCCACCAGAAACCATCACACACACAATTCTTTGGAGATCTCCACATATGATGAAGGTTGGGTCTTGCTGGGCCTTGTTGCTTGTCTTAGCTCAGCTGGACAATATATTTTCTTCAGGGATCTGAAACAGCACCGGCATTCAGGGCCAGATTCACTCTCTCTGCTGCCGCAAGGCCAGGTTCCTCAATGCGCCCCCCTACCTGACAACCCCCCCCCCTCCCCACCATGGAGAATGCCAGTCCTGCAGCCTCCATACAAGTGATCTCGCCGAGATCACTTGTACAAAACAAGTGGCGGCTTCCCCGCTGTACTAGGGTTGCCACCTTTTCTTCAAGCGTATCCCGAGCACTCTAACGACGCACGGATATTTTTTGGGGGGAGAATGAGTTGTGGCTTATTCATATGTAAATAGCGCCAACCCCTAATATGTAAATATCACAGTTGAGACTATTTTCAGTGGGGGGGCCAGTAGCCCCTATCTTAATTTTGATTGCCCCTGTCTACCTGACCTCTTGTGTCTGGGTTTCTGCTGCCATGATACCCAGACACAGCATTCAAAACCCGGACTGTCCGGGTGAATCCTGGACAGGTGGCAACCCTACGCTGTACATGTAGCTCTGCTTGCCCAAAGCAGGGCCCAATGTAGAAAACAACTACCCGCCCGGCGCCCGGAACTGGATCTCCAGGGTGTACGGAGATTCCACACCCCTGCTCCCTCGATCCCAGGCCAGAGTTGGCCTTGTGGGAAATCCGGCCCTGCCGGCATTATGAATGCCACTCCAGTTCTTATGTGAACTGGTCATGGAGTGGCCCCATTGGAGTTCAAGTCGAGTTTCACATCTTCACTTCTTCTTTTGCCATATTTGCATTGCTGTACAATGTATTTAGAGTTGTATTATCTACTAAATTATAATTCGTTCTACTGCAGTTACTCAGCTGCCTAGATAGGGAAGGATGAGCCGTAAAGAACGAGCACTGTGGAGCACTATGGAGGTAGGAGGCCATTCCTATAAAGCATGGGGGGAAAGGTGAACCATGCCCCCGCCACCCACCTGCATGATGAAAGACAGGAAGCCCTGTATATGCTGATCCTAGGAGAACATACAGGTAACTGTGACTAAATGTTTTACTTACACCTTTGTCTGCAAATGTAAAACTGTGTTACAAAAATGTGAACCCAGCTATACAGCCTTTAGGAATCTCAGCATGTATTTAAGCTAGTATGATAGAGCTAGTAGAAGAACCTCGGTGTGTTTTTATATTAGCATCCTATGAGTCAGGCTCCAAGAAAGAAGCAGCACCATGAGCCAGTTAGGCTTTCACTGCACCGCACAGTGATATCAGTTTAACAGTGGGAGCTTGCTCCCAGGAGGGTGGCAGCAGAGAGAGAGAGAAAGAAGCCAATCGGAGCGCATCAAAATGCACAGTACATGTGCTGCTTATGCAAGGTCACTGAGAACCGCTCCTGGCAGCAACAGGCCACATCCCCTTGCCTATGCTGAGTACAAAGTTCGAGATAAGGCACAATGAAAAATGCATGAAAATGGAGCGTTTAGGTGTGCAGCCAACCATGGGGTCCAATCAGCATGCTGAGAATGGTCAATGGCCAAGCGTTATTTCATAAATACAATGGGGGAAAGTGAGGTCACCGGCCTCACCTATCTGTCCCCAAAATGTTTTAACATATATTGCAAGGCTATAGTCCGGTCATGCTGACTGGTGAAATTTTTGACTGACTGGTGAGACACCGCCAAATTTTTCAAGCCCTGTATATATATATATACACTGTATATCATCACCAGGACAGGAAATACTAACTAACCCTTCCAGGCTCTATCCAAAATAAATATGATGCTTTGTCTGGATTCGGGACCCAAAGTGAATATGGCAACCAGCAGTGGTCTCCTAAAGAGGTCACCTCTTCCACACATAGATTAGGGGGCCCACTGTGCGGCTGCTGGCCGAGGACAGGCTTTTCTTCTGACCTCAGCGGGAGCCAGCTGTCTCTTCTGGGTTCTTCAAGGCAACCCCAAGAGACGCAAAGCCAGGTCTGCCCTTCTCCAGCCGTTGACTGTAAGCTGAAGCCTCCTGAGATATCTGACGTGGATATTCCAGGCAGGGCTGTAGCTACCATGGGGCGAGTGAGGCACCCGCCTCGGGTGCAGCTGAGAGGGGGCGCAGCCAGGGCCGGCCTGGCTGCGCCCCCTTGCCCCTGTTGCCATGGAGAGCACAGGGC
>NW_017308273.1:30617-35073 GCF_000935625.1 Nanorana parkeri | reverse complement strand
CCCCCACCCACCCACACACACACACACACACACATCTTACTAGACATGTGCAAAGACTAACTAATAACTAAACAATAACAATAACTAAAACTAATTTTTATGGAATTTTGGATTTGGCCACCAGCGCATTCTCCGCCCCTGGAGGCGGGGCGCATGACATCACATACCCCGCACGTCTGTTGGGGGGCACAATTTTCTGTTCTTGCCTCGGGCGCAAAAGGAGCCAGCTACGGCTCTGATTCCAGGAAGCTCCTGGAGCAGGGCTGAGGTCATTTTTGAAGTTTGCAGCACCCTAACCAAAGCCGCAGTACCAATGGCCCATAACACTTTGAAAAGCCATCGAACAGTTGAATTACTAATTGTATCAATAATTCATCCCTGATTTCCTATCAAGTGATGTGAATATACAGGCGACATGAACAGGAGCACGATGATGCCCCCCTTGTGTTCATGTAGCTTAATTTCTGCCATGCCGCTAAAGCAAGTAACTTCATACCGTCCACTCCGCTCTTCCCTAGACCTCCTGCTTTCCAGCTCCCTAGTCAACTCCTCCCATACTCGCCTCCAGGACTTCTCTAGAGTCTCTCCCATCCTCTGGAACTCTTTACCCCAAACTGTCCATCCATCTCCCACCCTGACTGTCTTTAGGCGTTCCCTGAAGACTCTTCTCTTCAGGGAAGCCTATCCCACCTCAACCTAACCACTGAACCATCACGTTCTCAAACAATTCATCCCCACACAGCTACCTCCTCATGTATCATTTCCCCCTCCCCTTTCAGATTGTAAGCCCTCAGGGGCAGGGCCCTCCTTACCATCTTGTCTTGAATTGTATTGTAATTGTAATGTCTTCCTTACATTGTAAAGCGCTGCGCAAACTGTTGGCGCCATATAAATACTATGTAATAATAATAATAATAATACCGCATGTCTACATTTGCCAAGGCTAACTAGGATCCACATTCCGGGCACCCTGACGGCTGGTAATGAGGTGCTATAACCAATCTCTGTTACAGAACCGCGTATGGTGTCACAAAACAAGAGCTTATGGTATATGTAAGGACTGTACCGTAGCTGAGTCTCTTCTCGATGTAACCCAGCACTTCCCGGACATATTTACACCAGCGCTTGGCGTAGTTCAGGGCGGATTCTACTCCTCCTTCACTATGGATGAGAATTTCATCTGCTTCTTCCGCTGCAAACAGAAGGAGAGAGTGTTAAAGGAAAAGTTCTTAATTGGTGGCTCAGGAGGAACGTGGCTTTGGGCTTCCAATGAGGATGTTCTTGGCATTGGTTTCAGAGCATTAAGCTAATGAGAGGCCTCCTCTGGAGGGTGACAACAAACATGCAAAAATGATGACCTTCAGGAACTCAATGAATGGTTGTACTAGCCCAACTCCTGACAACATATTTAAAGGAGAACTATGGGGTCAGTGCTTTTCCCCATAGTTCTCCTTAGGGTAACGGGAGGACACAAACTAGCGTCCTCCCGTCACCCTAAGCTCAGTATATAGAGAGCTACAGCTCCCTATATACTGAGACGCCGCAGCCGGAGCGGATCCCGACGTAGATGGCGGGATCCGCCCAGCTGCGGGAGTGACAGCTGGCTCTGCCTATCTAGAGGCAGAGCCAGCTGTACCCGCCCCCTCCCCCGTCCGTTCCCCCAGTCAGCGCTGGCAGATCGGAGCGGGGAGAGGGGAATCCAGCCCCTCCCCCTGTCACGGCAGAGAGCCGTGACAGGATCAAGAGGTGAGCGAACGCCGGTATGTGTTCGCTCACCTCCCGATCTACTGAGCCGACCTGTGACAGTCTCATTGTCACAGGTCGGCTAGAACTATGAGGTGAGTGAAAATCACTCACCTCATAGTTCTCCTTTAAAGGTTTGTGTCAGGGACCAGAACACCTCCAGGTGGCGCTGGAGCAGATCCTGCAGTTCCAGTGCTCACCTGCAGGTGTCTCAGCAATTGGTCACCACCTGGTTCTGATCTGGAAGGGTATTTAACCTGTCCCTGCATTGAGGCCTGTGCTTTAGTATTGTCGCCATAAGTTGCCTCCTTGAACCTTGACTCCTTCCCCTGAGGTCTCCTGATCTGTGGCTCCCCTCTTGTTGCTCTGCTCCCCAGGTTAACTAGCTCTGTTATCTTCTGTGAGTGATTTCTATCAGGAACCTGATAGGACTTCTTTCAGGTTCTGATTGGAGGACGGTGCTCACAGGACGAAAGGAAAAAGTCCTTGTGCAGGAACACGGGCACACTGGACCGTCCTCACATGGTCATGAAGTTGGTCAGTTGGTAACCCAAACCTCAGCTGCTACAACAGCCCTTCAACTGGAGACCTCCAGACCAACGTGGTGGCGGCAGGTCACTTCGTCTGCAATACTTTCTACTATGGTAGTTGCTTCCTGACTCAGAATCATAATGGCACCTGGCCTGTTCCTCACTCTCAGCCTCACTGAATCTGTGGTAGGGTTCTCCTTCTGATCTTCATCTATAGGACAGCTATTCTAGGTCAGCAGCCCTACCGCTGCTGAACAAAATCCTGGAGTTGGGCTTTAAGTCAACTGGGAAAACTGGAGCACATTAGCTTGCTCCTCTGGGAGTAGCAGAGTCTGTGTTCCACATCAAGTTCCTACACAACCTTCTGCAGTGAAGTACGCCGTGACCACCTTCTGTCCTTGTGTCACACAAGCACATCTCCAATCTGTCAGCTCCATGCCCACCCCCAGTCACTCTCATGCCACCATTCACTGCCTGGGGTGGGTTCTTCAGTGCAGCAAAGTCCTCTAAAACCTGTAGGCATGTAAAGAGCACCTGCCACCTATTTACACAATTGGTACCTCCAGCTGGGCCATTCATGTCTATGGGTGGCATCAGTGGTGTATTTTGGTTTTGTGCTGCCCTAGGCAAGACTAAACTCGGGCACCCCCCTCAATCTAAATTTGCCCCGCCCCTTCCTGTTTAGGACATTTTGCACAACCTGTCAGTCACTGGATACAGCGCACACGGGGCCTCAGTAGAGCTGTGCAGGGTTTATGGTGGGCTGCGCAGAGTCCCTTTCCCTGCATGCATGTGCTGCTCCTCTTACCTGCAGCTCAAAGTGCCATCAGTACCAACAGGATACATTGCAGTCCCCATCCTTCTTCTGGGACATCCCGCCATCAGATCACATGCTATGGCCAGCCCCGAGCCACCTGCTGCTTCTCCTCCACCTCCTGTACAAAGCCAGCTGGACCGTATCTCACTGGGCCCTCCCCTCCACCAGGCAGCTCTCTAACTAGACGGCCGCTCTTAGGGCCTTGCGGCCACCTAGTTTGCCTCGTTGGGCAGCCGCTGCTGCCTGATTCTGTGCCGCCCAGCCTCGGCCCAATGGGCAAGTGCCCAGTTTTCCCAAAGGTAAGTCCGGCCCTGTCCGCCTCATTGTTTTGGGGCAGCGTTTTTTGTGCTGCACTAGGCAAGTGCCTAGTTTGCCTTGCAGTAGATACACCCCTGGGTGGCATTACGCAACACATGGGCTTCCCAGCCCTGGAAAGATCTCAAATGTACATTGTCTACTCCTTAGTACGCACGTGTCTATGAAGCCTAAGGAAGTGACTCAACTTTACACAACTCTCGGTTCACTAAACAGCTGGGACTGGGGCCATAAATGAAATAGCTTCTGTAGACAGACCTTACATTGCAAGTAGACCTTTCAGCATCTAGACTCCCCCTAAATTCCAGGACTAGAGGTAGCAGTCTCCAGCTTTGTCAGCTGTACAGCCTGCGAGTTAAACCGGAATCCACAAAGTTATTGGCCCCCTACCTGCTTTATGTACAGAAAGATGGAGATGGCTGCAGTAGATAAGACTCTAATGTGTCTCCTCCCAAATCTGGCCTCAGTTTTGCTATTAAAATCACCTTCAAGTATTTAGAGTTAGAAGGGATTATATAAAAGGATGAAAAAGAAGGCGATTAACCTACAAATCATGGAGAATTTGTGGTCGACAGCCCCTAAAATTTCGGAGGAACAACAGATAGGAACCCAGAAAATGATGGGTTAGAGCAGTGCTCCCCAACCTTTTTATTGCCGCGGACCGGTCAACGTTTGATAATTTTACCGCGTCCCGCTGAGGGGGGACGTTGATTGTTTATATTTTAGATTGTTTTGATTTAATAATTTTAATTTAATTGTATTTAAACATGCCTTCAAAATAAAATACAGTTACACCAAAAAATGAAAGCGTTGGAATTCTTCACCTATTCCACAACCGAAAAACTGGGCGAGATTACGTTAAAATGTGTGACCACGTCACTGGTCACACATTCTAACGTAGTCTCAAACTTTGATAGATCACATGCCTACCTGTAATCAGAGAAATAGATTATAATAGGGAACATTACAGTGTAATATTCCCCATTATAATCCACTTGTCTAATTACAAGAAAAAGCATGAAATAGCTGTACACAACTACTATCCCCCCCC
>NW_017308273.1:23592-27605 GCF_000935625.1 Nanorana parkeri | reverse complement strand
CCCGCCGCCTGTTACTATGGACGCGGCCGGGAGGTGAGTCACAGGACCCGCCCCCTCACTGTGAAGCCCGTTGGCAGTGCGGGGCCCCGGTGTTCGAACACCGGGACCATGCACTGCCATATATTGCATAACCGGACCGCACTGAGACTGTGCGGCCCGGTACCATTACCGGTCCGCGGACCGGGGTTTGGGGAACACTGGGTTAGAGGACACATTGTAACGGAAAGTGTTTCCTCTACAGTCATCAACGCACTCTCCAGATCTGATTCAGGGGATACAAACTGATTCAATGGAAGTGCGTTGGTGTACATACATTTAATTCCTCTCTTTTTGTGGGACAAAAGTTTACTACCTTGTTGTTCCCCACTATTTTTATTGTTATTATTCTGCCTTGATTTCGGTCGTCCGTTGTTAGTTATACTTACATGTGCCAACGGATTTCCTATATTGACTGGAGTGAGCCCACTATTATTAACTCCTTTTTTACTACTTTCTGTGTTATTTTTATCTATGATTAAATTATCAACGTTTAGTTTAAGTAATTTTATTTTTATACCCTACCCCCCACTTTCTAGTTTAAAAGCTCCTCCAGTCTTTCTACCATTTTCCCTCCCATGAAGTGCACTTACTGGATTTGACCACCCCATCTCTGTCACATTCGGCCCGCAACAGTTCCAGAGGAGTGCTGATCTGTATAGAGAGACAGGACCAGTAAGAAGAGGCATTAATATATTTCCAACAGTGAACAAGGATAATACACCAACCAAAATGTACATATCAGTGATCACATTTACTGAATGTGCACAGCTCTTCCTGCTTCCCCTATTTCTCAAACAGGAATGCTGCTATGACCGGAGATCTCATGGATTATTCATGCACATCGTACTTTTCTACAGTGTCTTTGACCAGCTGAAAGCGGACCTTCCCTCATACAAAACACCTTTTTTATACCCTTCACTCACCCCACCCTCGCCTCCATTCTTGCTTAGACAAGAATGACGCCTCCTCCACTCCTGAAGCCCCCTGGCGAATGCAGGTCACGTATCTCAGGAGGCATTAGCTTCAACAGCACCTGTGTCACGTACCTGGGTCGAGACTGTAATTGTGAGGAGGCCTTCCTTGCACATCGGGTCTTGAGGCCTCTGGGGATGGGTACAGAGACCTGGCGGACACCGAGTGGCACGAGTGCCATTGGTGAGGAGCACCGCGCAAGCCAAAATCCAGTAGATGAGCCGGGGTCAGTTCCAATCGGGCAAACGAAGTACAGAAGGGTTAAGCAGAAGAATGGTCCATACACAAATCCGGGGTCCAGGGCAGGCAGCAGTCAAGCGTAGTCAAGATAATTCCGGGTCACAACAAGTCCAACTGGATATCACAAAAGCACAGGAAACAGGAGAGACTGAAGATAATCCAGCAATTTGGCAGTGTCCATGCTAGGCCTATATACAGGAAGTAATGATTAGGATAGGTCACTTTCTGTGCGCCTCCATGGCGTGTTCCCGCTTTGCTGGATCCACGTGTCTGCGCATGCTCAGGTTGATACGAAGACGCGCCCTTGGCGCATGCGCAGGTAGCGCACAACTATTCCCATTCTTGCGATGACTCGCTCTTGGCGCATGTGCGGTTAGCTCCGATCTCTTACAACCTGCGGGAGGGCATACCTGGCTTCATCAGTGGCTGGCTGGCTGAACCAGTCAGAGAAATCTGGCTCCCAATCACGTTGGAAAGGAAGATGGCGGCATCAGTGGATTAATGTTTTTTTCACTTAACTTTGTTGCTTTATTGAACCTGTCACCTCCAATACAGGAGTTCTAGCACAGCTCCCCCCTCCCACTGTGTACACGGAGCGGCAGGGTTAGTTTCAACCCTGCCGCTCTGCTCCCTGCATCGGCGGCCAGTGAGGAGAGACTCGGCGACCGGGGGGAGGACAGAACCAGAGGAGAGAGGTAGGTGCAAGGGAGGGGAGGTCGGACGGATGGACCGGCTGCACACATTTTACATGTGATCGTGACGACATCGCCGCGATCACTTGTAAATGAACGTGTCGCTTCCTCACACTACATTTAGTCCCGCCTTTCCAAAGCAGGACTAAATGTAGAAGGCAACTTACCGCCCGGAACTTTATGTTCCCGGGCGTCGGGGGATTCCACACCGCTGCCGCCCCTCTACTCCCTGCCGGGCCTCGGTGGCCTTGTGGGGAATCCGGGCCTGCGTGTGAGCATGTTTTTCGAGGACAACCCATAAGATAAGGTAAGTAGGGTTGCCACCTTTTCTTCAAGCGAAACCCGAACAATCTAGCAACGCAGGGACATTTTTTTGGGAGAATGGGGTCGTAGCTTATTCATATGTACATAGTGCCGCCCATTCATAAGTAAATATCACAGTTGAGACTATTTTCAATGGGGGGCCAGTAGCCCCTATCTTAATTTTGGTTGCCCCTGTCTGCCTGACATTTTGTGTCCGGGTTTCTGCTGCCATGAAACCCGAACACAGCATTCAAAACCCGAACTGTCCGGGTGAATCCTGGACAGGTGGCAACCCTAAAGGTAAGAGGGGAAATGAAAAATAAAGTTCCTCTTCAACACATACTGAGAGACATCCATTGATATCATATTTGTGATCGCTACGCAAGCTCTGTTAAATAAAATGAGTTCCATTGCAGTCAACTATGATTTTCTAAAGCTGGCAAAGACTTCAAACGTGGTGTTTTACGGTGGGAAAGTTCTGAACACTATTAGCACGTCACCAAGCAATGGTGGGACTGATCATGTGACTACAGCTATCCAAACAGGAAGTAGCTGCAGGAAGTAGGAAGTGACTGGAATCCATGTGTGAGCTTAAATACATACAGCAGCAGGTAGGACAATGACATTTACTACAATCATTGCAATGTTTATAACTGGTCGATGAAGGATTGTTTTTTTCCACCAAAAGTACACTTACTTACACTTTACTTTTGATAAATAGGTAGCTTACTTGGAGGTCATACACTGCTATACTGACCAAAGGGATACCCTCGGTGTTGGCTACAATTGTAAAAGAAAACAGCTGAGGCCTGGTGTACATTTCATTAGAACCCACCATCGTACAGTGTAGGTCATATTTTAAAATATATGACCTACCCTGAAAATAGTGGCGTCACAAGGGGGGTGCGGGGGAGTGCGGCCCGCACCCGGGTGACACCATTGGAGGGGTGACACCAAAATGACTTACACCCCCCTCTGAAAAGTCGGGCGCTCGGTCATGGACCGAACGCCTGACAGTATCAGGAAAGAGAGAAGGGGACCCGGCGGCATACCTCATCCCGCTGGGTGGCTGTCCCCTCCTCTCTCTGCCGGCGTCCATCACCAAGATGGCCGCCGGCAGGTATCAGAATACTGCCGCACGTGCGTGATAACGTCATCGCACACACGCGTGGTGACGCCACGCGCATGCGTGGTGATGTCTCGGCGGGGTGACACTCGGACACCGCTCCGGGTGTCACCCAGCCTCGGGACGCCCCTGCCTGAAAATAAGACCTATTGTGTTTTTTTCAGCCCAAAAAAATATATGACAGTGTCTTATGTTCGGGGGAAACGCGGTATAACAGCTCATGCTAATAATGAATAGCAGATCGGTCTCACCAGAGGCTCTTCTTCCTCATCCGGTTGGGTCTCAGAGTTTGGAGTTCCGGTATCATTCAGAAACATGTCCACCGTTCTACGCAAAACAAATAAAGAGCATTAGTGTCCAATAATCAGAGAGCTATCACCCTTGATGTGTATAAAGTCAGGACATGGTTTCGATTTTCCTTCACTTCCTGTTCGGGAGGAAATCTCTCCACACCAAAGGAAATCCTCTTTTAGACAATCGTCACCAGAACAAGTGTCCCCTTTGGAAGCTGTCCCCTCTAGTCCTGCTCTCTGGTGTCGGCTCAATACTTTGAATCTTCCCTCACTTCCAATTCCAGTGACATCGCTCACCAGGATGAATAGAGACAATGAGGGAAATTTATCAAAACTGGAACTGGACCC
>NW_017308273.1:12782-23547 GCF_000935625.1 Nanorana parkeri | reverse complement strand
CTCCCCACTTCCAGGTGCATTGTAATATATCCCCCCCACTTCCAGGTGCATTGTAATATATCCCCCCCACTTCCAGGTGTCATTGTAACTAGATAATCAATATTATTCACTTCACCTGACAGTGGTCACAATGTAATGGCTGATCGGTGTACATGGAACAGCCAGGCAGTTGACCTCTCCAGGATCTACCAAAAACTGAAATATCAGTAGTGGGCGGACTGACCCTTAAAAAATGTCACACTTACTCATTGCCGATGTTTATCTCTAAGGCATCCAGATCCCGAAATATTTCACTGAATCGTTTGCGGCCTTCCGAGGATCCGCTGTGCGCATTGACATCTACAAGAGAAAGATCGCAGTCTAGTTATAACAGGTGGATTATGGTAGTCGCTCCCTACTCTCCCGAGATACTACAGCAGACGGCCATTTGTTTCTGGATTCAAGAAACACTTTGTAGGGATCTGCTCATTTTGCAGATATTGTATATTTTTGTTATCTGCAGGGAGGAGTTCGGTTGCCACCAGCCTAAAGGTCCCCACACACCTTACAATAATCGTACGATAATGGCGGGAAATCCTGCGATCGTACGATGATCGTAAGGTGTGTGGAAGCCGTGCGACCTCTACTACTGTAAGGTCGCATGACTTTAAACTTACGGACATGTTCGAAAACCCGCCGAGCATCGTACGATGTTCGGCGGGTTTGTGGCATGTCCGTACGATAACAGCCGCACGGGCCGGTGTGCGCAAGCGCACACTGCCCGTTCGGCATTGCGGTCATCGGAAGCCCGCCCCTCAGGGGGCGTGGCTTGCGATCATTGCAAGTACGATCTGCCTATGCAACATAGGCAGATCGTACGTTTTTCAGGGAATGCAAAACAGCAAAACGGCATAGGAATGCATAGCTAGATTCCTATTGGCTATTTCACTTTGCATTAGCCAATAGCAAACTAGCTATTGCACCCGCCCACTGCTGCTGTCAACCACTAGAAGAGGACTTGATGGAGAACTTCAGGTCCCCCTCTGCTGATTGATAGCAGCAGTGGGCGGGTGCAATAGCTAGTTTGCTATTGGCTAGTGCAGAGTGAAATAGCCAATAGGAATCTAGCTAAGCATTCCTATGCTGGTTTTTTATTATTATTGGCTGTCAGAATACTAAAAAAAACAACCTGCAGATAGCAAAGAAGCTATTGCTTCCTGTGTTATCTGCAATCATTTCAGGGGGGTGCTCACTCCCAGCCCCCCCCCCCCCTCTGCGGATGGGGGGAGAGGGCATCTCTCTGAAATGAGAGGGACAAACGTACTATGGGGAAAAGCCCTGACCCCATAGTTCTCCTTTAATATGTTAAAGCCAAACTGAACTTCCAGCGAAATACGTTCGGGGTGCATCCAAACAAAAGGTGTTCAATGCCTTACAATTCATTTTCTTTCTAAAGCAGACACAGCCCGGGAAGGAAAGTCTGTCCCTTGCTCTCTGCGGGGAAGCAGTCGTAGTGACGCCGGCAGAGAGAGGAGGGGACAGTCACCCGGCGGGATAAGGTATGGCTCAGAAACCTAAATCTTATTTTATTCTATTGTGGTTCACATCAGCTTTCCACCCATTGCAGCTAATATAAATATGACCGTAGACATGCGTATCATCTGCAGAGAATTCTCTTCTTAGGTCTTCTCCGTCTATAATTGGGTCGTAGAGATTCTCCTCTGGTCCGGATATTGTTCAGCGGGGTGGAAGACGCATCTGATTGAGGGCTGCAAGGGTTCCTTTATATGGGAACCCAACACTAGCCACCAGGCTTGACCTCTCAGAGTATCAGGATACAGGGGGTGCTGCTACTCCACAGGGACAACGGGCAAGGCACGGGTTCCCCTCCAGCCTGGTAGAACCCCTGGTGCCCGGGTTGTAGGTGCGCATGCGCGGGTCGAGCGGCGGACGCGCGTGCGCAGTACTCAGGTTCCGCGCGCAGTTCCGGAAGCCCGCGCGTAGCGTGCCTGCGCCATTCAGGCTAGCAGGTGTGGGCCTCGCTGGGGGAGGTTCCCGGCACACACCTTCCATCACTCTCGCCTGCCATTGGTTCCCGGGGAGGGAAGCCTCCTGGTTGCTCGGTGACCAGGGGGCGGTCTTACATCCCCTGGCTATAAAAACCTGGCCAGAGCTCTGGCTTGTTGCTGAGTTATTCCACCCTATGGTGTGATCACCAGTGCCCTGCGCCTTGCCCGTTGTCCCCGTGGCAACACCCCCCTGTATCCTGACACAGAGATGGTCATTCCATTACCATCTGCAAACCTGTTGCAGATCGGGCCCCTGACCACAGGAGAAGTCTTGGGCAAGGGGCCAAACATGACTGGAAACCTATAAAAGCGAAGGATAAAGGTCCTCAGAATGACTGAGAAGAACCCCCGAGGCCTCCATAGCGCCTGGTGATAGGGTTGCCACCCGTCCAGGATTCACCCGGACAGTTCGGGTTTTGAATGCTGGGTCCGGGTTTCATGGCAGCAGAAACCCGGACACAAGATGTCAGGCAGACAGGGGCAACCAAAATTAAGATTGGGGCTACTGGCCCCCCACTGAAAATAGTCTCAACGTTGATATATACACATGAATGGGCGGCGCTATTTACGTATGAAGAAGCCGCGACTCAATCTCCCCCAAAAATCTCCGTGCGTCGAAACTGGTCAATAATATAGAAAGAGGAACGCAGGTCTGACGTTGCCCGTCCTGTGCGCACATGACAGGCCGCGCTAGATTTGTTTTCCTGTCCCGGCTGTAGACTGGCAGACGTCTCCGAGGGATAAGACACCCACACATCTCCGCTGAGATATTATGTGATTGTGGGTAATCCCCGGCCTGCAATATATAGCTCCTTCCCCTTTTTCTCCTCTAAATATACCTAACACACCGATACCGCCCTGAAAGTGAAGAAAAAATATATATTTCCAGCTTTAATATTAATATTATTATAATCATAAAATAATAGAATTATAATAATAATAATTTATTTATATTGCTTAACCATTTCAGTCTTCAGACCTTTATACCCTTTTTGCAATTTTGTACATTTCAACCATGGGCCTGTTAATTCGGCGGTAACTTTGCTATTACTTAAAGGAGAACTATGGGGGTTAAGGCTTTTCCCCATAGTTCTCCTCAGGGTAACGGGAGGACACAAACTAGCGTCCCCCCGTCACCCTAAGCTCAGTATATAGGGAGCTCCAGCTCCCTATATACTGAGACGCCGCAGCTGAAGCGGATCACGACAATTGTGCCGGGATCCGCCCAGCTGCGTGAGTGACAGCTGGCTCTGCCTATCTAGAGGCAGAGCCAGCTGTACCCGCCCCCTCCCCCGTCCGTTCCGCGAGTCAGTGCTGGCGGATCGGAGCGGGGAGGGGGGAATCCAGCCCCTCCCCCGTCACGGCAGAGAGCCTTGACAGGATCGAGAGGTGAGCGAACGCCGGTATGTGTTCCCTCACCTCCCGATCTACTGAGCCGACCTGTGACAGTCTCATTGTCACAGGTCGGCTAGAACTATGAGGTGAGTGAAAAGCCCCTCCCCCTCATAGTTCTCCTTTAAGATAACAACTTAATATTATTATTATACAGGATTTATATAGCGCAGCACTTAATACATTGTACGTTGTTTTTATGAGGACAAACTATCTTTTGGCAGTATTGTCTCGCAGAAATTATTTTATTTCATATGCAATCTATAGACAAAAATATCTAGAATAAAAACAAAAAACAAAAACAATTAGGTTTTTTTTCTCTATTCCGACCGACATTCGCATGAAAATAAGCAGCGTTACCGGGAATAAAAATGATGCATTTCATTCTATAATTTATCTTGTTTAAAATAAGAATATAAATTATGTTTCTGGTACAAAGCACGGGAAGGTTGTTTGCAAATTTAAAAAAAAGGGGCTTTTTTTCGTACAATTGTACGTTTTTTGGGGGGAAAAATACGACAAAAGTAGAAATAAACTAAAAATGAGTAGAAATAAAATAGAGAAGGGGAGGAAGGAGTTAATTAAGGTTGATTAGGGTTAAGTAAAACCTGCCATATAGTGCTCAAATGTTGTCTGACTGAATTAAAGGAGAACTATGAGGAGAGTGATTTTCACTCACCTCATAGTTCGAGCCGAGGTGTTAAGGCGGCCATACACTTTACAACCATCGCAAGACCTTAGTCTTGCGATGGTTGTAAAGTAATTAAAAAAACGTACGATCTGCCCATCTTGGACAGGCAGATCGTACTCTCTATCATCGCAAGCCGCGCCCCTCTGAGGGGCGGGCTTCCGATGACTGCAATGCTGAACGGGCAGTGTGTACGTGCGCACACTGGCCCGTTCGGCATTTGTCTCCCGAGCACCGTTCCAACCAGCCGAGAATCGTACGATTTGCGGCTGGTTTTCTAGCGTGCTCCTTAGACAAAAGACGTGCGACCGTACAGTAGAAACGGTCGCACGTCTCCGTTCACACTGCTTGATTCTCGTACGTTCGCGGCATTTCCCGCCATTCTCGTACGAGAATCGAGCAGTGTATGGGCACCTTTACAATGAAACTGTCACAGGTCGGCTCAATAGATCGGGAAGTGAGTGAACACATACCGGCGCTCGCTCACTTCTCGATCATCTCCCTGCAGAGAGCCGAGACTGTCACTCACGGATCCCTGCAGGGATTCCCCCCTCCGATCCTCCAGCGCTGACTGGCGGAACGGACGGGGGAGGGGGCGGGTACAGCTGGCTCTGCTTCTAGATAGGCAGAGCCAGCTGTCAGTCACGCAGCTGGGCGGATCCAGACAGTAATGTGGGGATCCGTCCCGGCTGCGGCGTCTCTCAGTATACGGCGAGCAGCAGCTCCCTATATACTGAGCCTAGGGTGACGGGAGGACGCTAGTTTGTGTCCTCCCGTGACCCTGAGGAGAACTATGGGGAAAACATTGACCCCATAGTTCTCCTTTAACAGAAAGTGTTTTTTTACTTTTGCTGATGTCATGTACAATGTCACACTTTATGATCTACATATGAATAACAATAGTACAATGAAACGATAAATTGTTACATTGTATTTACTGAATGACACGGGAAGACTTTCTGCAAGTGTCGTATTACACTGGCTGAGCCTTGGCAGCCGCTCCTGCTGTGTACAGCAATACATGAAAATGCCCGAGCTGCCATTCTGACAGCCGGGAACTTCTGGTATTAACGACGGTGGGAGCGACAGTAGGGGGAGAGGAGCGGGACATAGTAGGTATGTCTTAGAGACTTTTGTAGGGCGTATCTCCTATGTCTGAGGTCCTCAGGTGATGGAACATTCTGTATTATTAACATTTCCTCTTTACAAAAAAAATAATACTAATGTGTTTTTATTCCTTTTTGTATCTCGGCATTACTGATCTCCTCCAGCCTCTTGCAGGCGCTTCCTAGCTACATGCACTACTCCCCTCAGCATTGGCTGCACATTGTAGCTCTGGGCGGGAATTGATGAGCCATACCCGGCCAATGTGTTTTGGTGGCTGCAAGTCTCCCCCAGGGTTGCATGAACCACTAAGGGAACCCGTCACTGTAGATCCATCACCATCAGATTAGAACCCCTATCAGGTTTTTATTGCTGGTTGGGTCCATACTGGGTGGAGTCACTCCCCTCTATCGCTCCTGGTGACCGTTGTCACCAAGGCAGAACGTGACAGGAAATATAAAGATGTTGTCACCAGGACAGGAAGTGAGATGAGAACATTTGTCCCAGTGACCACTAGAACTGTCCCCCGTGCAGGAAGTGGCGTTGACGGCCACATCCTGAGTAGAAAAGCCAGCATGCTGCCAGAATGCTGCGGAGCGCAAGCCTTGCTGTCTGTGGGGAAGCAGCGGTCACTCTGCAAAGGTATGGCACGGCCCCTGCTGAGTCAGAGCCAGAGCTAACCAATCAGCAGGAAGAAGGAGCTTTGCTGATTCCGGTGCTATAGGCCTGACTTAGTAGGGTGTGCGTCGGACCTTTGCAGAGAGACCACTGTTTCCCCACAGAGAAGCCTGGCAGGCCCCTCCCACTGAGTCAGACATATAGCTCTGCAATAAGAAAACGCTTAGTGCTGATTGGTGAGCTCTGACTGAGCATGTCAGACCTGTGCGTAGAGACCACTGCTTCCCTGCAGACAGTGAGGGCCACACTCTGCAGCGGCATGGATATTGACTTCCTGTCTGGGGAGTCCCGGGACTTACCGACAACTGTGCCAATTGTGGGGCATCGCGTGTCTGTACGGGTGACGTGTGTGCGGAGAGACAAACACCCGGCAACCAGCTTTGTTACATGGGAAGCAGGATGTGGTTATAAGATCTCACGTAGCTCTGTCCCTGCACAACGCTCTGCAAGCTGAGTATATACCGTATACTCCTACTGCTACCCCCAGCAGAGTATATACCATGTGTAATACCAGCCTGTATATACCGTATACTCCTACTACTACCCCCAGCAGAGTATATACCACTGCTCTGTGTGTAACACCAGCCTGTATATACCGTATACTCCTACTACTACCCCCAGCAGAGTATATACCACTGCTTCGTGTATAATACCAGCCTGTATATCCGTATACTCCTACTACTGCCCCCAGCAGAGTATATACCACTGCTTCGTGTGTAACACCAGCCTGTATATACCGTATACTCCTACTACTACCCCCAGCAGCAACACGCCGACATTTGTTGACTATTGGTTGAGCCGCATAGCGTCATTGGTTGACTGGTCATTAGTTGCTAGGATGCAGATGGACAACCATAGCAACCTATGGTGCTGTGGGGCATCCAGCATCTTACCAACCAGTAACCACACAGCGTATTATAGACACTGATGGTTGTCACAGCATCGTCGGTTGTAATGGTGCACACTCCGGTATCCTAGCAACCAATGGCTCTGTGTGACCCAGCTGCTAGCATCCTAGCAACTAATGTCGCAGTGCGGGTTGCTAGGACAAACCGCATTTGGATTTGCTTCGCTTGGACATTCACCAAACCTAGATTTCAGGGTGGATTCGGTGAAAGTCTAAGCCATCCAAACCCAGGCCGGTTCACTCATTAATAGAACATCTGTCATGATTGTGTTGGTGTCCATCTGAGATTTCCACCAATCCCCATCCCAGTGACACCCATTGAACTCTGTAAAACGCCGCCACGCACATTCATTGTGACTATACACTGTCTGTCCTAACAAAGTGTTAAAGATTTTGGAAGGCTCGGGTGCTACATTGTATGTCAATGGACGTTTCAACCAATCTGTCCCCCAACTGCACATTACAAGCGATGCTGAGCAATAAAAGCCGCCTACAGAGTCCAATATATAAACCTGCTACAAAGAAACAACTACGAGAAACGTAACAAACGTCATAGAAATCTGTATTCCTATGATGGATTTCCAGAAGTTCTATCCCGCTCCTAATAAGGCCTCATTCACACGAGAATCGGCCGGCACGTACAGATCCGTGTTGCGCGCGGGGCCGTATCGGGCAGCTCCCGGGAAGGACAGGCGCTGCGTGTGATTAGTACGCAGCCCCCTGTCCTTCTCTATGGGACTACGCGGCCGTACGCTCACCTGCCCTGCACGTCCATGCGGGTGTCCATACTCGTACGCTGACATGATGGATCCTGCCTGCGTCTGAGCTGGGACACCCACACCCTTATGGACCTGCACTTGAGGTGGGCATATGGCCGCGTACTCCCATAGAGAAGAATGAGGGCTGCGTATTAATCACACGCAACACCTGTCCTTCCCGGGAGCTGCCCAATACGGCCGCGCACGCAGCACGGATCTGTACCTGCCGGCCGATTCTCGTGTGAATGAGACCTTACCAGATCCATCTACAAGTTTGTAAACTCACTTATTGCGGATGTCAATGGGATGGACTTCCTCAATGTCTGAACAATGTAACATTGTCATTGCTTGCTGGAAGCAATGCATGATGGGATATGTGGTCTTGAGAAATGGAGATTGCATCACATCAAGCGGCAGGGAAGGAGACGCAAAGCACTCTGGGAGTCCAGGAAGATGTGCAGACAGAAGGCAGGTTAGGAGGGCCCTGGCCATAAGAGCTTACATAGACCCCCCTGTCAGGTCTTTATTGCTGTCTGTGTCCCCATTAGGGTGATTCACCGCTCTCATGTTTGTCTTGGTGAATGTTATCAGTGAGAGAAAATCCCAAATTTGGGTTGTCACCAGAACAGGAATAGATGGGGAATCTTCCATTGAGGACACTAGTTCCAGTGACCCTGGTGACAAGGAGGGATTTCCCGCTCTTTGGAGGGATTTCCTTCCACTTCCTGTTGTGGCTATTGGACAGGAAGTGAAGGGAAATCTACCCAATGGGATACAGGGGTTAAAACCCTTCCTTACTCTATTCAAAAAAGAAAAAAAAGTTTTTGTCTTTGGTTTTACTTTAACAAGTTCTTGACGTGGAGAAAATATATAGGTCAGGTCATCCTTGCTTCACTGGCTGCATACTTGTTCCTTGTTTGGGAATAAGTAATAAAGCTTGATAAAGCCTAGAAGCCTATGGCGGCTCCCATCTTGGCTATGGTGGCTCCCATCTTGGCTGTGATGGCTGCCATCATGGCTATAGTGGCTCCCATTTTGGCTATGGTGGCTGCCATCTTGGCTGTAATGGCTGACATCATGGTTATAGTGGCTCCCATCTTGGCTATGGCGGCTCCCATCTTGGCTATGGCGGCTCCCATCTTGGCTATGGCGACTCCCATATTGGCTATGGCGGCTCCCATCTTAGCTATGGCGGCTGCCACCTTGCCTATGGTGGCTGCCACCTTGAAAAGTTATCTTTAAATAAGATACCAGAAAAGAGGACATGAGTTGGCGGTCCCCATATACAGGCAATACAGGGGTGTCTTTGGAGAGAATTCCTTTTACTTCCTGTACTGTATACAAAACAGGAAGTAAAAGGTTCTTGTAATGGTCATCATTAGGGTCATAGAGGTTCTTGTAATGGGTATCACTGGGGCTATAGAGGTTCTTGTTATGGGCATCACTGAGGTCATAGAGGTTCCTCTAATGGGCATCACTGGGGTCATAGAGGTTCTTGTTATGGGCATCACTGGGGTCATAGAGGTTCCTCTAATGAGCATTGCTGAGGTCATAGAGGTTCTTGTTATGGGCATCACTGTGGTCATAGAGGTTCTTGTTATGGGCATCACTGAGGTCATAGAGGTTCTTGTAATGGGCATCACTGGGGTTATAGAGGTTCTTGTAATGGGCATCACTGGGGTCATAGAGGTTCTTGTTATGGGCATCACTGAGGTCATAGAGGTTCCTCTAATGGGCATCGCTGAGGTCATAGAGGTTCTTTTACTGGGCATCACTGGGGTCATAGAGGTTCTTTTACTGGGCATCACTGGGGTCATAGAGGTTCTTGTTATGGGCATCACTGGGGTCATAGAGGTTCTTTTTATGGGCATCACTGGGATCATAGAGGTTGTTGTAATGGGCATCACCTGGGGTCATAGAGATTCTAGTAATGGGCATTATCGGGGTCATAGAGATTCTAGTAATGGGCATTATCGGGGTCATAGAGGTTCTTGTAATGGACATCACTGGGGTCATAGAGATTCTAGTAATGGGCATCATCGGGGTCATAGAGGTTCTTGTAATGGGCATCATCGTCACTGGGGTCATAGAGATTCTAGTAATGGGCATCATCGGGGTCATAGAGGTTCTTGTAATGGGCATCATCGGGGTCATAGAGGTTCTTGTAATGGGCATCACTGGGGTTCTATTGGTTCTTATAATGGGCATAACTTGGGTTGTAGACGTTCTTATAATGGGGATCACTGGGGTCATAGAGGTTCTTGTAATGGGCATCACTGGGGTTATAGAGGTTCTTGTAATGGGCATCACTGGGGTTATAGAGGTTCTTGTAAGGGGCATCACTGAGGTCATAGTGGCTGCTGTAATGGGCATCACTTCCGGTCGAATGTAACATTTGTAAAATACCACCTTATGGCCACTAGATGGTGCTGAGAAGCACAGGAAATGAGCACTTCTTTCTTAGGCTCCTCAGCTCCATCTAGTGGCCAAATGGAGGCATTTTACAAATATTACATTCGACCCGCACAGACCAATATACTGAGAACATTCATTTTTGCCTCCGTTGGCACAGAAGGAACGCCTGCAGAGGCTCGCAGGACGAATGGCTCTGTGCACGGTTTCTGTACAGACTGAAGGAAGGGCACAGACGCCTTTTGTATGTAGACAATGTTTGCTCATCCCGGAGTTCGGTTATAACCTCGGAGTCTGCTGCGTGTCATGTCACACGTATGACCTACATATGCAGCACCTGTGTGATCTGCACATGGGTGTGGGGACGGCTGTACAGACCAGAGTGACACACAAGGGTGACATAACGATGAAGAATAAAGAGGAAACAATTGTAGCGAGCAAGAACCATGAGATACAATGACACGGAGACAGTGATGGGGGACACGGAGCAACGACACGGGGCCAGGTAACCCCGGCTTCTTACCCCCTCCTCGGCCCGTCGCCATCTTCCCCAGGCCCGGCTGGCGTGGCCGCCCCTATCGATTGCAGAACCCGGGTTCAGTGATCGAGTGACAAACAGCCGCAGCTTCCTGACAGCAGACATCACATCAGGAAGTGCACAGTGAGAGTGCTGAGCGCTGCAATCACTCTGATGAGACTGTATGGCTCACGCCGGGGGCAGGGCTGTGCTCGCTGCTTCTGTGCACTTCCTAAATTTGCCAGACGCTGCACGCTTGCA
>NW_017308273.1:8453-11477 GCF_000935625.1 Nanorana parkeri | reverse complement strand
CATCACTGGGGTCATAGAGGTTCTTGTTATGGGCATCACTGGGGTCATAGAGGTTCTTTTTATGGGCATCACTGGGATCATAGAGGTTGTTGTAATGGGCATCACCTGGGGTCATAGAGATTCTAGTAATGGGCATTATCGGGGTCATAGAGATTCTAGTAATGGGCATTATCGGGGTCATAGAGGTTCTTGTAATGGACATCACTGGGGTCATAGAGGTTCTTGTTATGGGCATCACTGGGGTCATAGAGGTTCTTTTTATGGGCATCACTGGGATCATAGAGGTTGTTGTAATGGGCATCACCTGGGGTCATAGAGATTCTAGTAATGGGCATTATCGGGGTCATAGAGATTCTAGTAATGGGCATTATCGGGGTCATAGAGGTTCTTGTAATGGACATCACTGGGGTCATAGAGATTCTAGTAATGGGCATCATCGGGGTCATAGAGGTTCTTGTAATGGGCATCATCGGGGTCATAGAGGTTCTTGTAATGGGCATCACTGGGGTTCTATTGGTTCTTATAATGGGCATAACTTGGGTTGTAGACGTTCTTATAATGGGGATCACTGGGGTCATAGAGGTTCTTGTAATGGGCATCACTGGGGTTATAGAGGTTCTTGTAATGGGCATCACTGGGGTTATAGAGGTTCTTGTAAGGGGCATCACTGAGGTCATAGTGGCTGCTGTAATGGGCATCACTTCCGGTCGAATGTAACATTTGTAAAATACCACCTTATGGCCACTAGATGGTGCTGAGAAGCACAGGAAATGAGCACTTCTTTCTTAGGCTCCTCAGCTCCATCTAGTGGCCAAATGGAGGCATTTTACAAATATTACATTCGACCCGCACAGACCAATATACTGAGAACATTCATTTTTGCCTCCGTTGGCACAGAAGGAACGCCTGCAGAGGCTCGCAGGACGAATGGCTCTGTGCACGGTTTCTGTACAGACTGAAGGAAGGGCACAGACGCCTTTTGTATGTAGACAATGTTTGCTCATCCCGGAGTTCGGTTATAACCTCGGAGTCTGCTGCGTGTCATGTCACACGTATGACCTACATATGCAGCACCTGTGTGATCTGCACATGGGTGTGGGGACGGCTGTACAGACCAGAGTGACACACAAGGGTGACATAACGATGAAGAATAAAGAGGAAACAATTGTAGCGAGCAAGAACCATGAGATACAATGACACGGAGACAGTGATGGGGGACACGGAGCAACGACACGGGGCCAGGTAACCCCGGCTTCTTACCCCCTCCTCGGCCCGTCGCCATCTTCCCCAGGCCCGGCTGGCGTGGCCGCCCCTATCGATTGCAGAACCCGGGTTCAGTGATCGAGTGACAAACAGCCGCAGCTTCCTGACAGCAGACATCACATCAGGAAGTGCACAGTGAGAGTGCTGAGCGCTGCAATCACTCTGATGAGACTGTATGGCTCACGCCGGGGGCAGGGCTGTGCTCGCTGCTTCTGTGCACTTCCTAAATTTGCCAGACGCTGCACGCTTGCACAATTGCCCCCCCCCCCCCCCCACACACACACACACACTTCCAGCAGGGGTCTGCGTTCTTAAAGCTGATGCACCGTACGGCTATGAAACCCCTCACATCCAAAAACGAAAACTGTGCTGTACATAGCCCGTGCAGTGAGCAGAGCGGTGGAAAACTACAAGAGGGGGCGGAGATAAGACCAGTCACCCTGCACAAGGAGAGAGAGCAGCAGTGAGCGGTCTTTATTACAGGAGGGGGCGGAGACAAGACCAGTCACCCTGCACAAGGAGAGAAAACGGCAGTGAGCGGTCTTTATTACAAGAGGGGGCGGAGAAAAGACCAGTCACCCTGCACAAGGAGAGAGAGCAGCAGTGAGCGGTCTTTATTACAGGAGGGGGCGGAGACAAGACCAGTCACCCTGCACAAGGAGAGAAAACGGCAGTGAGCGGTCTTTATTACAGGAGGGGGCGGAGACAAGACCAGTCACCCTGCACAAGGAGAGAGAGCAGCAGTGAGCGGTCTTTATTACAGGAGGGGGCGGAGACAAGACCAGTCACCCTGCACAAGGAGAGAAAACGGCAGTGAGCGGTCTTTATTACAGGAGGGGGCGGAGACAAGACCAGTCACCCTGCACAAGGAGAGAAAGCAGCAGTGACCGGTCTTTATTACAGGAGGGGGCGGAGACAAGACCAGTCACCCTGCACAAGGAGAGAGAGCAGCAGTGAAACCCAGGACGCTCCTGCGGTGTAGTCAGCCCTTCCTGAGTCCTCCCCTGCTGGGCTACAGGACACATCTCCCTTCCCTCTCTCCATAACCCCGCCTCCTCTCATTTGCAGTTACATAATCAGCACTCTTTCTTCTATACTGAGAATGTAAACAAGGCGGGGTTATGCAGATGAGGAGGGCGGGGCGTTCTGTAGTGCAGCAGGTCCTCTGTTGCGGACACCATCATCCAGTCCCGCCATGGAACATGCCAACGCTCATGCAATAGGTGAGGCCACAAAAAAGCAAGATAAGACATGTTTGAGATCTGCAGCAACACGGGTACACTCAGTATTGTGAGTCCTGCCTACTGGGCTGATGAAAGCGGTGGGCGGAGCCAGTATTTGGCTTCACCAGCTCGCTCATGTCAAAGCACACACATGGGCACCCTATAGCACCATCAAAGGCACCAGGGATATACAGCCATGTGGCTATAGTATCTTTTGCATCCAATTAAATCCTTACCCATTCTAAGGCCTGATGAAGGGGGATGGGGGGGTGTAGCTGCCCCCGAAATGCGTTGGATGGTTTTGGTTTGATCAAATTGTGAACAATTAAAGGGACCTCTGAACATTGATACAGTACAGCAATGGGGTCCTACGAGGGTGTAGAGCAGGGGTGGGCAACCTCAGAACTCCAGCTGTGGTGAAGGTACAAATCCCATCATGCCTCTGCCTCTGGAAGTCACGCCTGTGGCTGTCAGAGTCTTGCAGTGCATCATGGGATTTGTAGTTCCACCACAGCCGGAGTGCCGAGGTTGCCCACCC
>NW_017308273.1:0-8376 GCF_000935625.1 Nanorana parkeri | reverse complement strand
CCCCCCCCCCCCGGTGTAGAGGCTTACCTCGCACTCGGTTGATCAGGTTGGTCATGGCTTCTTGCACACAGTGGGTCTTGAGATCCGGGTATTTGAAAAGGAGGAACACAACGGACTGGAGCAATTCCGAGAGCTTGAGCTTAGATAACCTCCATACAATACACCGTCTACTAAGTGCCCCCCGTGGTCTGTGTTCAGGGCAATTTAATATCCGATCCACATCTGGGGTATGTTATCCTTTCTATCAATCCACCTTGAAGTTCCCTCAGCAGTCTTTGGCCTTTGTAGATTGTAGATGTTAATGTCAGTGGTTACATACCTGAGAACTGTAACCACTGGCTCTGCCAAGTGGCATTGAAGCCAAAACCATGCAGGTCAGGGGGCAGTTTCATTTGCCACTATTAAAGGAACATCCCATCACCCTCTGGCGTACATTTTTGTTTATTGTCATGTGACAGTTTTTTATAAAACAAAATACAGACTAATGATGTCAGGACCACGGTGGAGCGCCAGAGCCAGGTCCCAGCTGCAACCCTGGTAGTTCTCATGAAAATGCCAAGTATCGGCATTGGTACTCGAAAAGTATCTGTGCATCCCTAGTTTTCATCATCGATTAGTTGCCTGATTCTTTTCCCCGACTAATCGATTAGTTGTATTTAAAAAAATCTCTCTCCCAACCAACTAATCGGTAATGAGAATAGTTGATAAGTATTCGTTGTTGCAGCCCTGATCTCCATGGATCTGATGACCATGTCATGTTGACTACCCCATTTCTCTCCCCAACTTTCTCACCTGACCCCTGGTAGATGGCTCTCATCTCCTGTATCTTCTGGTCTACTTTCCTGAGCCGAAAGCACAACTGGGCCAATTGTGGGGAATTCATCGGGTGGCATTTACGCCCCATCCAGGTTGAGTGGCAGAGAGCCGTCAGGAAGCATTCCCCAGCATGGTATCTTCTCGGCATTGTCCCAACCACCCCTGCACAGTTCATGTCCTGGGCAGTAAAGAAGGGTCACCACTCACCGCAAGCAGACGTTTCTCACGGTCTCATCTCTTTTATGAGTCTCTCGTTCTCCGTTCTTTCAGGTTGAGTTGTTTGGTTGGTCTGAAGACCCGACTCCCCGATCATCCCTTAACTGACAGCGGATTGAGAATGAAGGATTCTGATTCTTCTTTAACCACAAACTCCATTTTCTCCGCTGACATCCTTCTCATCATTCCCTCCCGAGGTTCTCTGACACAAGAGCTGGAAAGGGAATCCGGAGGTGGAACGGATGATGGGAATCAGTCTTGCACGAGACAATCCTCCGCCGGTCCTCCTGACATCTCACGCAGACAATCACCGGGGCTTATAACGTTGACACTCTTTCTAGAAGTCTGTCGCTCTCAGTCCAGGGAGATGAGGTTCTGGAATCCGAAGCCAAAGCAAACGTGAGTGACACACGGAAACGCCTTAATAACTCCGTCACCGAGGATGTACACAGCGGCAGACAGCAAGGAGACGGACTACCACGGGAGACCCCCCAGAAGGTCATTCAAGGCTACACGGAGCCACCGAGAAATGGGCCGGGTGCTCTCTGATTCGCAGTGGTCCAGCAATCCCGCAGACTCTGTTCTGCTGTCACCATCAGGAGTTAAATTCCCGTAACAGGTGTGTGCCGAGATTTTAATGATCCCATTAATTATAGATAACCTGCTCGGCAGGATAAGGAATCAAACCAGCCCGACGTCTTTCCATACAAGGCCCAGGAAAAACATTCAACACGGGATTTGTTTTTATGTAGAAGAGCTTAGCCTGCCTCACGCAGACACACGTGCGAATGTTCCCACACCCGAAAAACACTTTATGTATGCGGCAATAAATCCGACATCTCCTTCCCAAATCTTTTATTGGATGGAGACGGGTAAAGTGAACATCTATGTCAGGCTCTGTGTAAGGAAAGGTCCAGTATGAAAAGGCCAGCGCGGGCACATGTTGTAGCTAATGGACTTGTACAGTACATGCGGTCACTGCTATGTGTGCATTAGCATGCGTGCCAAGTGGCATGTGCGCAAGCATGCATGCATGCTCAGCAGTGGTGTTTTCCCCAGAGACCAATATAAACTGGAGTGCGATGTGGGCTTCAGCTGGTTCCTGACAACCTGTGACCCGATCTGCTGTTCTGCCTTCCCGTAATGACCAAATTGGGTTATTAGTGACTAGGGGCGGACACAGGGGCGTAACTATCATAGGACCTCATAGCAAAATTTTGTACGGGGCCCTGTGATTTCTAGTTACGCCCCTTGCAGAGCCCACCTGAGACCCCACACAGCCCACCTGAGAGTGACCCTGCAGAGCCCACCATAGACTCTCTATGGTGGGCTCTGCAGGGTCTCAGGTGGGCTGGTCACACCCCTTACCTGTCAGCCCTGGTCCGCCTCCTCCTCCTGCACGGTCCCTGGCGGGCCCCGCCTCCTCTTCCATCGCCGGGCCCTGCCTCCTCTTACGTCACTGGCTCCCCCGTCCTCTTATGTCGCCGGGCCCCGCTGACGACGCCCCGGCCCAACATCCTGCTCCTCCGCTGCTGGCTGTCAGTGACACATAGCGGCCGCCTGGGTCGCTGTGGCGATTGTTACGCCACTGGGCGGGCAGACAACACATGAGGACCCCCGGGCAATACGAGATTATGGGGCCCCCCATTGTGCTCTGTCTATATACAAGTCCCACCCACAAGCACCACCCATTCACAAGCCCCGCCCACATAATTTGGAAATTGAGCTAAACGGCAGAATTTTTCTGGTTAGGCTATTGTGACCTAGATTCCTGCAGAAGTCGATGTATGGCTGCTTGTACTCACCCCTCATTAGTACTGGGAAGCCATCAGTGTGCTGTGCAGAACTAGGTGACACAGCATGGATGCTGCACTAGGGCTGTCCAAAGGCATCCCCCGCCAGGCCCCCTGGTATTCCCCTATAGGTGGCCCTGTCTGCCATGGCCGTACACATATAGAGGCGTGCTGAGTTCCTGACGCTACCGCAGCTCCTTCACTGACACCTGTACCCCCCCGTTGGCAGCCCCCAGTGAGCCGCCCGGGACATAACACTGGACGAAGGCATCGTGGGACATTAAGTTACACAGCACGACAGTTGGCAGCCGCCGCAGGCACCCTCATAGCCGTGGGCCCTCAGGCAGTGCCAGAGTACCCGAACGGTCAGTCCGCCGCTGTTAATGACCTCGGCCTGTACGACCGTCTCTGCCTTGCGGGCGCTGCCCGGCTGTTACTGACGTTGACCTGCATACCAAGCCACAGAAGAAGCTGATCAAGCCCGAGCTTCACTGGAATGCAAAGGTGACATTAGGGGTCTAATGGGTACCGTAGTTTTTCACCATTTCAGTTTTGCTGCTTGACATGTTTGGTGACTATTCATTCAGCAAAACCTCATAGTTTACCAAAAAAAAAGGTATATTTTTGTTGTGTGCACTGAGGGTGTAATAAACAGTTAAAAACAGGCGCAACTGCCGCCATGTTACCCTCCAGGGTCTCTGCCATCAGGAAATATATCATTCGGGGAGTGGGGGGGGGTGTAATTAATATTCAGGCCTAAAATGTGCATTTTAACACAAGTGCAGCAAAACATCTCTGGCAGCAAGAGGGTTACGGGCCCATCAGATGGGGGGTAACACATTAATGCCCCCTCTACAGTGCTTCGCGGCCCGCTGCATTGGGAGAAAAGGGTCCGGTGCAATTTTCTGTGCACTCCAGCGGTATTAAAGTCGCACAGTTTGTTATATGTAAGGTGAGCAGAGGACATCAAATGTTAGACTTTCAAACGCTCCAGAAACACTTACATCTGGTGCGTTTAGTGCCGCCGGCCCCCAGTTTGCTCTGTGCCGCTTACCTGAAACGTCCGGTTGGGGTACGTGCATTGTCACCATCCAGTATTGTCTTGGCAGCCACTATGTCCAATGTCATTGGAGGAGGAGGGGCGTGGCTTTGAATGCAGGGCTTATATGTTTATCTTGTCTTGAATTGTATAGTGACTGTAATGTTTTCCTTATATTGTACAATATACAATACGCAAACTGCTGGCGCTATATACATCCTGTATAATAATAATAATTATATAAAGAAGGACATGATGCACTTTTTTTTCCAGGTCAGTGCAAGTCCTTCTTTATATGTGTGAACTGAACTCAGAGGCAGCAACAAAGCTAGACATTCTGTCACCCGGGGCACATGCCCCCTCGAGGAAGAAGTTCTCCTCGAGTTGAGGGATGTTGCCCAGCGCAGGCGTGAGTGGGCCCTTAGGGAACCTTTAATCACATGTGCACAAAACACTGCTGTGTCTCGAGTCCAGAAATTCATCCCGTGACAACACACTGATCGCAGCTTCCCCGGACACTGTCCATGGTTCTGAGTGGGATGACGGGACGCATGGACACAGCGGCCCCGGGGGCCCTGCACTGATCACGGGGGACGTAGTTGTGTTTTTGTCTGTATACATGGAGAGAGTTCTGCATCACAGCTCGTGTGGCAGGAAGTGTTTCCTCACCGCCTGTGACACAATCTGCACACAGGAAGCACTGAGCACTGCGGCTCCCTGTCGCTTCTCTGCCAAGGGAGGGGTGAGGGCTGTGTATAGAAAGAGTCCCTACAGCCATTTATAGGGCACCTTCATCCTCGGCCGTACCGCAGCCGGCTCTATTCATATCTTACGAGCTGAAATCCAGAGAGCTGAATGTACAACTCGAATACATTCAACTGCATCACCGGTTGCCACCTTTTCTTCAAGCGAAACCCGAACACTCTAGCGACGCGCGGACATTTTTGTGGGAGAATGAGCCGTCAAAACCCGAACTGTCCGGGTGAATCCTGTACAGGTGGCAACCCTAATCACCCAACCAATGGATTTATGATTACGTTCAGCCAGAACTGTGATCCAGACACTCCTGCCAAACAGCACGGTCAGGTCCTGCTCTGTGCAGTGTATGTAAGAGTGGGCTCTGGTTAAAACCCCTTATAGTTCTTTTTTTTTTTTTTACTGTGGTGTCCCAATAGGGGGGATTTCCTTCTACTTCCTGTCCTGGAAACACAACAGGAAGTGGAACAAAATCTGCTTGAAGTGAGAGGAATTTCCCTTTTAGTTGTCACAGAAACAGGAAGACTTTCCCTCACTCGTTGTTTAGGTTACAATGCTAGCATTTTGGATTTCCCATCGCTTTCTGTTGCAGTGACAACTAGAGAGGGTGGATCTACCTACCCAGGGCACAGACAGCAATAAAAACATAACAGGGATTCTAATGTGTCCATATTCTCCCTAAAATCAAAATACGGTATGGGGTCTATTTATAAATAATTCACAGGGTTGTCCGCTCTGCAGATATCTGCGAACACTCACATAGATGTGTGAATAGATGCCAAGAGGAACGGAATGAAATGTTGAATGTTGTCCTGTGATACCACATCGTGGCCACTAGATGGAGCTAAAGTAGCGTAGCAAACAGGGATTTTTCTATGCTCCTCAGTGCCATCTAGTGGCCATAATGTGGTATTACATGTGAAATAATGAGAACCTGCATTGCCTTGTAAAGAAACAACTAAAGCACATTCGTTTTGGCATAGACACACAGAACAGATGTCACAGATATTTGACCCCGCAAATAGTATTTAAATAGACCCCTTTAGGGTAAACAGCCGTGCCCAGGACCTGCCGTAGCCTGAGATTGACAGGTAAAGGAGCTGAAGCCAAATGATGAGCTTATCTCTCCTGCAAGCGTGTTCCCTGTAAGCAGAAGGTCCACCATGAACATACCATCACCCCCCTGCTGGAGGGGGGGGGACAAGGCAATTGTCTCCTGGACATACCATGGCTCAGTGATGTATTTATATAAGATCTATGTAATGTATTCTCTCTTCAAGGGGTGTAACTAGAAATCACAGGGCCCCATACAAAATTTTGCTATGGGGCCCTGTGATTTCTAGTTACGCCCCTGATTCATAGGAAATGAGGAAAACAGCTGAACTAGACATGTAAGATTCCTTTCCTCCCACATTGAAATTCGGATGAATATTGGAATATTCAGAAATTTGGATCCACCAGAATTCTTGGAAATTAAGTGAAAGATATTAGACAATTAAAAAAAAAAATGCGTGGGGTCCCCTTCAAAATTCTTACCGGACCCTTACTCATTCACGAAGGTGGGGAGGAGGGACATCTAGGTGCCACCTGTATGATGGGCACAATCGCCCCCCTCCCCCCCCTTCCTGCTGCTTGGATCAAGGGTCTGATGAGAGGTTTTAGGGGAACCCCACAGATTTTGTTTTGGTTGTTTTTTTGGCGTTCGGGTTTCCCCTAAAACTCCTACCAGACAGAGACACTTCATGTTGCCTCGTGACACTGCGAGGCAGTCTGGCTTTCTGACCAATCAGGAAGCCGGGCAGCGGGACATGACGAGCCGCCCCGGGTTCTTGATTGGTCAGGAAGCCAAGCTGCCTAGCATCAAGTGAAGCTGGCTTCCTAGCCAATCAGGAAGCCGGGAGGTGGGTCATAACCAGGAAGCCGGCTCCATGCTCCCTCGCAGCAGCCGGTCAGAGGGGTAAGTATCGGGTACTCGGTATCGGGGCACCACGAGCGAGTCACTTCACTTCTGCTGTAGGTCTATGTGTATGTATACTCAACAAAAATACATATGGAAGGGTAAATCCCCCCCCCCCCCTTCTGCGGAAATTTCCCTTCACTTCCTGTCCCAGAGATGCAACAGGAAGTAAGAAATCTCCCAGAGTGAGGGGGATTTGCCCTCTTAGTCCCCGGGACAGGTGTCCCCATTGGAAGAGTTCCCCTCACCTCTTGTTCTGGAGACAGCTCTATAATTTTGGATGTCCCCTCACTTTCTGTCTCGGTGGCAGTGGTCACCAGTAAGTCTTCACAAAGGGGACACAGCACTTGACAAGGGCCCCATCCCTTCCCCCACTCTATCCAAAACTAGGCTTTGCCTAGAGATAATGTGAATAAGGAGCTCACTACACAGAGCTGATGTTCTGTAGATCTAGACCACAACTTGGGGACACTTAGAGGTCTATTTATAGAGAATTCATAGAGCCCTTCCCCCCGAGAATCTCTGTGAACGCTCGTTCTTTGCGTATAGAGGCAAAATCGAACGTTCTTAACATTCCTTTTCAGGTCAAATGTAATATAATGTAATACCGCAATATGGCCACTAGATGGAGCTGATGAGCATAGGCTTTTTAATGGCCTGATACTTTGGCTTTAATTGATAGTAGTGATTGTGTCATCATTGTAGATTTAATATATAAAGCGACATATTCACGCGTTTTCATTGGTCGCTCTCAGGCTCACCTTCCTAACATTTCTGGTTGTCTCATTTATGTCCACCAACATCTGAAGAGGAGCTCAGCTCTAGGAATACTTCCTGCTGTAGGGTGGACGGGTCACTTAGCGGTCTCTATGTCGACACCTAGTGGCCAGATAGCATAGTGCAGGACGCCGGCAGGCAATGTGCAGCAGATCACAGCAGGCAGTCAGAACGTGTCACCATTTTGGGGACCCCGAATTCATACAAGACATCATGTAACCATGAAAAGAGTTCAGGAAGGATCATTCAATATTTAAAGGGCCAGCGCACGGAGAACCGATATTCCAATCTGTGATATTTGGCGGAGAGGTGAACCACGTGACGTGATCCGCCTTCTGAGATCTCCGGTTTTGGTTTCCTGGGTCTGCCTGCTGTGGTCGTTACAAGGAGGTCACATCCTCTTCTATTCGATGTGTCATTTATTTTATAGTATGAAGAAAACAACAGGAAGTTGGGGAGCAGCACAGGGTGGGCAGGAACACCTCCAGCACTAGGCTGGGTACACACATGTGACCATCTGAGTGTACGATTACCAACATCCGTGTAGTATGATGACCTACTGATGGCGTATATACTTGTAGCGCTCACCCCCAAAGGAGCCGCTGAATGATCGGGTCTATATCTAGTCGGTCTAGGGGTTGATTTCCAACTGCCCCCATTAGCATTAACTGCCCTCTTCTTGTTGTCCATAAATTGAGGTCCGCTCCAGTTGTAGGATGCTAGTTGAACAATTTATTTAGCTGCTAATTAGGAAGAGAGGGGTGTAGGGTCTAGGTGCACAGGCCTCCTTAGCTTCAGACTCACCGGATCTTATCTTTAGGGAGTACAGAAGAAGAAGTGCCATAAATCCAAGGCACTTCAAGAACCCGCACTGGTCCTGGTTCTTCCATCTTTCAGACATTCTCCAGGTTGGAAGCCTCCAAGGAAACCTCTCCTTCAGCAGCTCAGCCAATCCCCACCCCCTAGGCCTCTGCCTAGCCTGGGGGGCAGGCCGAACAGGACCCAGCCCTAATCCATGGCTG
>NW_017308272.1:218469-238483 GCF_000935625.1 Nanorana parkeri | reverse complement strand
GGAATCGGGGCATTTTGACAAGTACAAGTACTTGTCAAAATTTCTTGTATCGGGCCCGATTACGATGCTAGCATCGGTATCGGGACATCCCTAGTGTGCGGTATGTGACATCATGCGCCCTGCCTCCAGGATGGCGGCGCGCATGCGTAGAATGCGCTGGTGGCCAAATCCAAAATAGCATAAACATTTGTTTTGTTTGACGAAACTAATGAAAACATTTTTAGTTTCCGTTAATTTAGTCCGAAATGAATTTATAGTCTTTGCACATGTCTAGCTGTGGGGGGGTATTTATTTATTTTTAATTACTTTTTTACTATTATTTTAGGGGCTTCAGGGAAATATCAGGGGTTTACACAGACCCCTGACATTTCCCTTTTGAAATAGAAAAAGAGATTGAGGACACAGAGTCCTCTGCCCATCAGGCCCGGCGCTACCGCAAGGCACGTCAGGCGGCCGCCTGAGGGTGCTGCAGGGTGAGGGCGGAAAAAACAGGGCATTTTGACAAGTACTTGTACTTGTCAAAATGCCCCCATGTTTGCGCTATGTTTTTGTTTTTTTTCACTTACCTTCGGTGCGGGAGAGCAGCGGCGAGTCAGCGCTGGTCCAGTGGGAGGAGCTCCAGGTGGGGTCCTAATTTAGCTGGCCGGCGACTGCCAGAGGATCCCGACACGCGCGGCACCTCAGGCAGTCGCCGGCCAGCTAAATTAGGACCCCACCTGGAGCTCCTCCCACCGGACCAGTGCTGACTCGCCGCTGCTCTCCCGCGCCGAAGCTAAGTGAAAAAAAAAGAAAAACATAGCGCAAACATCGGGGCATTTTGACAAGTACAAGTACTTGTTAAAATGCCCTGTTTTTACAGGGGTTGGGGTCGGTATCGGGAGGGGGTGCAAAAATGCACCTTGTCTAGAATCCTAGCACCGGCCCTGCTGCCCGTACAGGTGGGGAGAGCAGCGGGGATCCCAGGAGAAGCTGGAGTCTGTGCCGCTGCTCTTCTCCCGGCCGAGCCTCCTGGCGCCCCTGTTGCCAATGGCGGCCTGAGCTCACTGTGGCAACAGGAGCGAGGGAGGGGAAGCCAGGCCGGACCTGGCTGCACCCCCGCTCAGTTGCGCCTGAGGCGAGTGCCTCATGCGCCCCATGGCAGCTACAGCCCTGGGAACTTGCTCAAAAGGTGTTGCCTAGATGGTATAATACTCCCTAAAACTTTCATGCTACTTGCCATAGCATAGAGACATAGGTTCTCTCATACATATTCTTTGGTTCTGTAGATCCCTGGGCTCATACTGGAACTCAGTTATCAGGGTAATATCAGAAATGGTGCAGTACAATGTGGTCCCAGCAGTAGAAATGTGCGATTCGTTTCGTTCCGAAAAGAAATTCGGACAAAATTTCGGAAATTCGGATGTATCCGAATTCCGAATTACAGTTAAAACGAATGCAAACGAATCCGAATTCCCGATTTCCCGAAATTCGTTAGCGGTAGTCCGGTCGAAATTTAGCTTTCGGATGAAACTTCGTTGCAGCAAAATGACATGGAAAAAAAATTAATTTTTTTTTAGTTTGCAGAAGAAAAAAAAAAGCGTGAGGTTCCACCCCAATTCATACCAGAACCTTTAGGTCTGGTAGGAATGTTAGGAGGGACCCCCCCAAGTTAAAACACACAAAAAAGTGCATGAGGTTCCCCCCAAAATCCCTACCAGACCCTTTAGGTCTGGTAGGAATTTTAAGAGGGAACCCCAGCCCACAAAAAAGGGCGTAAAAAAACATGGGATCCCCCCTAACAGTCCTACCAGACCCTTGATCCGAGCACTGGCCCGGCAGGGCATGAAAGGGGGGGCGATCGAGCGCCCCCCCCTCCCTGCGCCTTACCAGGCCACGTGCCCTCGACATGGGGAGGGTGTCCCCATGCCGATGAGGACAAGGGCCTCTTCCCCACAACCCTGACCCGCGGGTTGTGGGGGTCTGCGGGCAAGGGGGCTTATTTGCATTGGGGTACCCCTTTAAATAGGTCTGTGAGCCGAGGTGTGATAATGCTTTTCATATGACACCTCGGCTCACAGACCTTAGGGCCTGTTCACATAAGATCAGGTCCTGATCAGCAGACGTGGAGCTGCTGATGCATTACGTTTTTGGCCGCGTTTTTGATGCGTCCCAGCAAAAAAAAAAAAAAATTTTCTGGAGTGGGGCTTTTAGTATGTTAGCTGCAGCGCAGTGCGTTTTTGACGCGTTTGCGTATCCGGACCGTTTCCGGACCTGACAAAATGTAACATGCAGTATTTTTTCTGTCGTAAGCTGAACGGACTGCGCACGTGAGAACTGGAGCCCATAAAACACATAGGGATACATTGGGATGCATTTTGAGTGCAGCAGCGTACGGAGCCGGTCAGCACACAAAACGGACGTCGTGTGAACAGGCCCTAAATAGCATTCGGAAACTCACGAATAGCACTTGGGAGTTCCCGATTGCTATGTAGCATTTGACAGCTGAGAATGTCAAATTGGCTTTTTGCGGCGAGTTTTCATCGGGATCAGACGGTCGTCGTTAGGCGGGACTTTTTTTAATTGCGGTGGGTCTGCGGGGGTCGTGCATCGTGATTGACACTGGATTACATCGATGGAGCCTTTTTTTTTCTTCTAATTAAAGGTATATTGAAAAATTGACTGTTTGTTTTTTTTTCAATTAAAGGATTTTAAAAATATTTTTTTTTAATCAAAAGTCTGGGCTTTTTTCTAACTATTTGATTTAACTCTTTAGTGAATGGGTAGGGGTACAAGTACCCCTTACTCATTCACGAGGGGGTCTTTTTTTTTTTCATCTTCTGCAAACTAAAAAAAGTTTACATTTTTTTTTCCTAATGTAATTTTGCTGCAACAATATTTCGGCCAAAACGAAATTTGGAATGGACTACCGCTAACGAATTTCGTCCAAAAAAACCGAGTCCGAATCCGAATTCCGAAACGAATTTAATTTCGGACCCGAATCCGAAAAACGAAATAATGCAAAATCCGAAACGGAAAAAAAACCCGAAACGAAACTAAACACATTTTTTGCTGGTGCACATGTCTACCCAGCAGTAGATCTGGCCCTTTTACACATTGGGATTGACACATTCCACAGAAAACACAAGACAATTGTGACCCATATTTGCCTGGCTGCAAAACTGAATTTGACATGGAAATGGAGGGCGATCTTTCCTCCAGAGACCCGAGACCCAAAAGGTTGTTGTTGAGGGTATTGTTTACACTATTTAAAAAAATCTCAATTTAGCAGGCAGACTTGTAAACTAGATGGGCAGGGTTGTCTGTCCAAACAAAGGGTTAAAGATCTTGTGGCATTGTATGTTAATGATGAGACGCTCAATCTGTTCTAAAGGTGCCCATACACTGCTCGATTCTCGTACAGTGTGAACGAAGACGTGCGACCGTTTCTACTGTACGGTCGCACGTCTTTTGTCTAAGGAGCATGTTGGAAAACCAGCCGAGAATCGTACGATTTTCGGCTGGTTAGAACGGTGCTCGGGGGACAACTGCCGGACGGGCCGGTGTGCGCACGCGCACACTGCCCGTTCAGCATTGCGGTCATCGGAAGCCCGCCCAAGCCTCAGGGGGCGGGCTTGCGATGATCGAGAGTGCAATCTGCCTGTCCAAGATAGGCAGATCATACGTTTTTTTAATCACTTTACAACCATCGCAAGACTAAGGTTGTACAGCCACCTTTAGTCTTGCAATTCTCTCTCAATTTCAGTAAAAGCAAACTATGTCTGTCCTTTAACCCTTTGTTAGGACAGACAGCCCTGCCCATCTAGTTTACAAGTGACAATTAAATCTGCCAGAACAGTACAGCCAGGTGCCAGAACAGTACAGCCAGCATTCATTTTTTGAAACCCCCCCCCCCCCCTGCAAACTCCCAAACAGTGGGAACTAAGCTGGATTTTGCTGTCCTAGATTTAGTACAATGAACATCTAAAAAAAGGTATGTTGTATTTTTTATTTTTTTTCAGGTTATTCTATATGCATGAGAACATGTAACAAATATAAAGTAGGTGTTATCCCTATTTGGCTGCAAAAGTGAAAAGACACATTACCTTGCACTGTAAAAACTATAATCATTATTTGACTGGTTGGCAGTTGACAACAAAATGAGGCGTTAGGGCTTATAATAACCCCCCTGAAATAACACAGTGATGTTCTGGCTATTGCAAGTTATCACTAAACTCCAATTGAAAATATGCAGGAAAAACAACTATTGATCTGATGCTATTTTCCTGGCAACGTCACATTTATCAAAGTTATTAGCACTTTTGAAATAAGCTTGACAAACATATACAAAATGTTTCAGTGGGTGCGATGTTTGTTTGTGTTTTAAGTTGCAGCGATTCATGTTTTGTAGTTTGTTTTTGTGATATAGTAACTTTTTTTGTAATGTACCATGCACCTGTTATTGTAACAGACTTACCTGGCCACGCTCCGGGTACAGCGTCCAGCACCACCCACTCCTGCAGCGTCACGCTGCTCCTCCATCCTCTGCCTGGCTGTCAGTTTAAAATCACAGGGTTTTAAAAAACCCCTGCATTCTGCCACACCGCTCTCCATCCTGCATCTGCTTCTTGTGTGCCTACTCCTTGAACCCCTCGCCATCCTGGATTACAACACCGAAGCTGTAACCCTCACCAGCCTGGACTCTGCACTTACCATTGAACTCTCTTCTTCCTGGGCTGCAATCCAGGGGTAGCCAAACTCTGGCTCTCCAGCTCTGGTGAAACTACAGATCCCATGATGCATTTGTAGTTCCACCAGAGCTGGGGGGCCGGAGTTTGGCTACCCCTGCTGTAATCCATGTAGGAGTGTTCATGTTGCACTCCCTCCATCCTGGACTAGCAGCACCTGAGAGTTAACCTCTGACTACCAGATCAGGATTCACAACCATCGCTGCTAGCTGCAAGTAGAACTTGTTAATACAGGATTGTATCCTCATGCTCAAATGCCACGTAGTGCTTAATACTTCATTCCATGTTGAGTGGGTTTCATGTATGCAGGGCTAGCTAGCTTCTATACGCACTAATCTAAGACAAGTATTCTTTGAAACATTGATTAACCTGTATGAAGCAATACAGGTTGTGACACTTACCACAACTATATGAAATGCACCATCAGGGTGTGAAGTGATACTAAGCTCACATATGTGTACAAACTTGATAAGAGTTATATTAAACTGTGTGAAGTAATACAGTTTAACAACAAAGCAACTATCCAGAGTGGATTGTCATGCGTTGCTACCAATAGTTTTCTATTTATTAAACTTGGATTCATTTGTGGGAATCCTTACTTGTGGGGTCCAAGACTTTGACAACAGCCAGCGGAAGCATTAACTCCCGCAGTTGTGATCCACACCAGGCAAAATGTAATTTTTGTTTGTAGCATTACAGTTATTGGCAGTCTATCTATACCCTGCCAGTATTAGCTCTCATGTTACTGATGGCAGGATGATAACACATGTCTATCCCATGCTGAGCATCTATTTCTACATCGAGACATTAATACATTAGGGAGATATATGTAGAAAAGAACTGGCAGTATGACGTGAGAGAGGATATAAATATGTACTCTAAACCTACCCTGATGAAGCAAGCTATGGGAGATATAAAAGTCGTATAAACTACCGAATGATAGCAACAGCTACAAAAAGGTAACTTATGATCTAGCTAAAAACAATGTGGGAGAACTCTATAAATACAAAGTAATTAATGGTTCCTTGTAGAACAAAATGGGGTAGAAGTGTTAGATGTGTGAAATATAGGAACATGAATGAAAACAGGAAAATTGTATTTCATACTTACCGTAATTTTCCTTTCCTGTCCAGCTCCATGGCAGCACACGAATGGGTTAATCCTTCCCTCCTCCCCTAATCAGGATCGTATCTCATAAAAGCTGAAAGAGTCCCCTGGCTTGTTGTTCCATAACTCGACTACTATATGGGTGGTCCTTGTGCTGCCATGGAGCTGGACAGGAAAGGAATATTACGGTAAGTATGAAATACAATTTTCCTGTTTTCCTGTCAGCTCCATGGCAGCACACGAATGGGAATTAACTAGCCAAAAACAGGGGTGGGTATGCTTGAAAATATTTATATCACAACTCATGGTAGAAGAAATAACCCTACGGCCGAATTCAACTTTAGGTAAGGCAGCTGGATCTACACAGTAGTGTGTCATGAACGTGTGCGGAGAAGACCATGTGGCCGCTTTACACACAGTCTCTAAGGAAACACGTTTGGGGGCAGCCCATGATGTGGCCAGACTCCTAGATACCAACAGCAACTACAATAATCAGCTAACGATCAATATAAGCACTTACTGGTACCAAGAATGTCGCGGCTCGGCTGACTGTTTACCACCAGGCTCAAAACAGACAGCCTTGACTTAAATAGCCCCCTATTAACTCCTCCAACAGAAGGAATGCAGACTGCCCAGCTGGCGGTGGAGACACACTGGAACGCATAGCCTGCGTTCCACTCTTCATCATAGGAACACACAGAAGCCGGGTTCTCGTCCAGCGGCGGAAGTGCCTGGGTGAAACGCATAGCGTGCGTTCCACATGCCGCCGTAAGTCTCACAATGCAGTGGCCGGAAGGTCCCCAGCGGCAGAAAAATCAGTGGAATGCACAGCGTGCGTTTCAACACCGCCGCTGGGAGCCCCAGACAGCCCAGCAAGGAGCCACAAACACCGGCTCCACACAGGTTATGGCAGCACAGGCTCTAGTCACTGACACAATACATAGAAATACACAAGAAGGAATACCGAATAACAGGCAGAATAGGCCTGCAATGAAGAAACAACTCCATAAGTTACATTTTAAACATTACCAACGCTGGGGCACCACAGGTGACAGCAAAATACTCACCCAGAAAGCACCCAAGAGTTAGGGCACAAGATGAAGCTGAGTTAGCAAACACCTTTCTGTAAGATCCAGTTAAAAGATTTAGTAGCAGAGCTACAAGTGGCAGCAGCCTGCACTCAGCAAGCACCTGCGGGGTTAAAGCACCTGAAAGCAAGCTAATGGGTGTTTCAGGTAAATACCTGCAAGAGTCAGCTTAGGCATGAGCAGCACCACAGAATCACATATGTAAAAGGTGGCCATACAACTTACAACCATTGTAAAACTTTTGTTGTGCAGACGTCACACCTTCATACAATTTCCTTACAACAAACCCATCATGCACAGACCAATGCAGTTCACAAATAACGCTTGTCAGCAACACCACCTAGCTGATTTATATTGATCAAAAGGACAAACTTTCATTTGAGCATGTGCAGTTTGCATCTAGAGATTTTCATTGTACAACCACGCCATTAACCTGTCAATTGACATCCAAACAGACAAACGTTTTCTGCTGAAAGACAAAAAATCTCCAGATAATTGTAAGGTGCATGGGCTCCTTTAGGCGCCCAGACCAAGTAGGAATATCTCCTCCACCCATAATGAGCAACAGCAGTGTACTTACACCTTGTTCGCCAGGCCCTGAGGATCACCAGCGGGGCTCCCATGGACCTGCACCATTTAGGAAAGGGCTCACAGGGACTTCGCCAACTAAAGGAGGTAAAAAAAGAAGGCGGACAGCAAGAACTTTATCCCTGCTAGGTAGGCACCGTGCTCGGATCCTGACATATAGGAGGAAAAAAAAAAGAACGGTAAGCCAGGGGACTCTTTCAGCTTTTATGAGATACGATCCTGATTAGGGGAGGAGGGAGGGATTAACCCATTCGTGTGCTGCCATGGAGCTGACAGGAAACATCTGCTCAATTATGGCCTCCACATAGGTGTAAATGGAAAAGTAACATTAAATATATCTAACAGCAGTAGGTATCACATTATTTACAAAGTAATTTTTCTTTAGTATTACTGTGGGGGAAGGAAAGGCATTGCATAAATGATGGTGCTGCCACTAAAAGAGCGCCCCTTACCTTGACGGGGACTACCACCAGCACACAAGTCCTCTAACATTCCAAAGTCAGACTGGCCATAAAAGTCTGAAGACCAGCTAATGAAATGTGTGGCCCCTAAAGGATGTTTCATAATGGGGATAGTCATCCAAAGGATAGCAAGCAACAAATGCAGCTGAAATGATATGGCAGCTTCTACCTTGGTACTAAGACACATACAGGCTTTTTACAGTTCAATCAGTCAAAGTCAAGCTGACCTTCTTTCTAGAATATTACTTTACCTTGCTGCAGCCCTCCAACCTTCCACTGTTTAAAAAATAATGTATTTTTTTCTTTTTGCTTTACTAGTATTTTCTTTTATTCTGGATCCTCCCCTGTCACCATTCTTGCCTAGGGAAGACAAAATGCCCTGCAACCGCAGCCTCATGGGATATCCCTGCCATTTATCCCAGGAGGCTTCAGGAGTTGGGACACAGAGTGGCCAGTGGGCGGATTTGTGTGTGTCATCGCGGGGGCTGGTTGCCTGAACCCGGAAGAGGCAGCCAGATCCCGATGACTAAGAAACACCAAGATGTTGGCGTGGGAACCAGCCTGCGTCACTTAAACAGTGGATCGAAGTAGGATGAAGCTGGATACACTGGGCAGGTGAGTATATGAATTGAGTATATGAAACGTCACACAAAAGGTAAGAGGGGTTAAAGAAATTGCACAGATCCATGCTAATCGATAACAGCTCTTGTAGATTTATATGGACGCAAAGTCTACCCCATTCAGTTCTCTGATACACCGATATTTGCACTTCTAGGTTTGCCAGTTTTTATTTGGGTGACATTTAATCAGCACATATTGTGAAAGAGAGCTTAGTTTTTCATTATATCTCAGCCTAGATTATGAAGACAGCTTAAGACCTAACAAGCCACCCAGCTGATGAATCCTTCAGCATCAAGACAAACTAGTGTGCCTTCCCGGAGCAGCAGGACTCATTAAGCTGTCTACAAGAGAGGGATAAAAGGTTTACTTTCTTAATTAATAAACCTGTCAGCTTATTTCAGTTTGATGTTGGTAGCTTTTACTTTCCAGGTGTTCATGATCTGTCTGAATAATGATACAATTACTATTTCTATTATTATTATTAATAATTTCGAACCCAGTAGTTCTCACATATGGTACATGTTCCACAGGGGTATATGTAACAGATGAAGGGTTAATCCTGCTTAAACAAATGTACTTTTTTTTTAGTGGTCTACAATTGAAAAAAAAAAATACGAAATATATAACATTAAGTACATTTGTGATTTTTGCAAACCTAAGAGCATAAAAGGGTTTGCTTAGAAAGCAGTGACATACTTTTAGAAGGTATGAACAATGTTCACACAATACAGGGGGTATTTCAGATAGACTAATATATATTGAAGCTGAACTCCAAGAAGAAATAAAAGACACTGTAAACATTATACATCCCTGCATTTATTTATTGACCTGGATTTGATTTAGTATCAGCCTCTTGCAGCTCCTGTACAGTGGAGTTCAGATGAGTTCACCAGTCTGCTGCTTCTCCTTTCACTGTCCAGGCACACGTAAGAGGGGCTTTTATTATAATTTGTTTTATTATAATTTGTTCACATTTGACATGGATTGCTATCCAGCCATTACTATGTAATAGCATATGCCTATAAAAAAAAAAAAAAAATCATCATCATCATACATGAAAATGTTTGAAATATCTTCACTTTTACATCAAACACCCTGGCTTCAATTTGAATTTGTCTTTGTCCATCATCACTTAACACATCACCCATCTGACCAGTATGATAGACATACAACTTTCCTTGGGTGATGAGAATGCTAGAAACACAGACTATATATATATACACACACAGTATGTATGTGTATATAATTTGTTTGTTTTTTTGCAGCAAGCAGGTGGTGTGCAGTGAAGTTAGTGGCACTTTACCATTTTGTTGTGAATGGGCTGTAATCTGGATCATCAGAACACAAACATATACACACAGCTGAATGATTCAGGAATGATTCAAAGGAGGGACACCCCCTTTGCTCTCCAGCTTATAGGGGGTCCATATACATTTTAATTTAGGCAGGGATGGTTAGGAAATAAGTTAATAAAAAAGCTCAGTGTCCAGAAAGAGCTCTTTATTAAATATTTATGATTTGTAAAAATAATTTACAATAAATAAAAAATATAAAAGACTAGTTTATACATTTGTAAAAATCAAAAACCAATCTAAAGAAAAATGACCAAAAGCCATGATAGCTTTCCTCTAACTCCTTCATGACGAGATCTCATTAAAGCGTAGTTGCCCAAACCGAATTTAGCAGCATCAGTATTTGTTTGCTAGATCATGTTATTTACCTGTGAAAGCACCCCTAGTGCAGACATCCAAAAGCCCTAAGGCTGCTGCTAGGAGCCATCATATTGAATGAGATCTCAACCGACTCAGAGCTGTCACTCAATTTACACTCCCTATACTATTCCCCTTCTCTCCTGCTGTGGCAGCTACATAAATGGTTATGTAGGGAGATAGGGGGAGAGGTGGAGATGCTGGGTAAGCACATACTGTAATTAGACACTCATAGATAAGGAGAAGGCTATGACATGGAAGGATGTTGGGGCTGTTCTGAAGGTAGCCAATCAAGGTAGGCAATGGCAAATAAGTAATACAAAAATATATCAAATTAAGAACTTTTTTTATTTATTCCATAAACAATATACCAAAACTCAGTATGTTAACAATGTGACATTTTCACCGTACAGGATCAATCACAAATATTGAAAAACTTTGCAACAAGAACAACAAAACTTCAAATCTTACAAGAATAATTTACAAGGGAATCTATAAAACAGCAAAGAGCTCACAAAATTCTCAATGAATCTTTACACGAAAGCACTACACTCTTTCACAATATTTGTTTTATTACAAAATTTCCAACAAAATGTACTTTTTTTTCTTTGTATTTGGTTTTTAAAACCAGGAACCTTTAAATATACATCCTTTTAGTAACACCCCTGGGTGCCAGAAAAGGAATACCCACACATACAGACACTTCACAGCACTTCTCTAAGAAAAATATACACTTACAAAATATATTACAAATTGGCACACTTAAAAATATACAAGTTTTTTTAAGTTTTTTATGTAGGCGTTTTCGAGTGATCCCTTAAAGAATTATTCTTCAATTGATTCTACGGATATTTATAAAGCTTATTCTAAAAGAAAGGCAAACCAAAAACATTGCAGTAGTTCATTTTGAAACTAAAACATTTGTTGTTACATTCATATAATGGGCCTGCTATAGTTTAAGTAATACTGAAGAGGGTACTGCAAACCAAAATCATCCCTAGCACCCTGAAACCCTTTTTTGCTGGGATCTTGAATGAAACAGTATGAAGCAGACCTCTGTGTGACTGCTCAGGTTAAGCAATATTAACAACAGAAATAGGCATGCCATAACAAAGAAATAGAAATCGAGAAGCAATACATTCAAAATTCTGTAGGCAAAAAGTAGCAGGGTACAGAAAGCCAGTAGCGTATATATGATACTACTTTATACTGTATATGGAACATTTTCCCTTTGGATACTTCATTTGGGAAGATACAGATAATCAAAAGCATGACTGTAACATGTTTCAAAATGACATTTTTGGAACAAGATACAAAGTAAAACACTTTTTAATGAACTTATACTAATTGTAAAAAAATTGAAATATTTTTTAAAACCAAGATTTTGACAAGTACTATAAATCTAGTTTTTTTGCATTTAATTGCAGACCTTATATGCTCACAACGTTTGTGCAGACCTAGTTCAGTGCTTTAATAGCCACCGAAACAAAATATGGAACACTGTGTCAGACGTATTTTTCAAAAGGGCCTTTGAGCCCCAAGATCTGACATGGTTGCAACCATTAAAGTTTATCAATCCATGTGTTGCTTGGCCTGTAAAATCTCACAGCTAAAGGGCTTGTGCTGTTTGCTTTGTGCTGCAACATCAGCTGACCTGCAGTGTATTTCCGGAAGCATTCAACAGAACTCACAACTCAACTTGATCAGTCAGAAGATATTACTGACCTTTTTGATGTCTGCAAAGACCATAAATATGGGAACAAGGATAACAAACAGTAAAAATCAGATGAAGTATAGATTTTATTCTTATTTTTGGTTGTTTTATTCTACCCTGTGCTGTCCTGAATAGCCATGTGAATGGGCTATGAGATCATCATACTAATGACATGGTGAATTCCTTTGAATTGTTATACATTCAGGTCAGACAGAAGAGCCACACTAAGCATAGAGCAATGTGCATAAGTTGTTAAAGTTCCAAACTTTAAATCCAATGACATGTATACCATGTTATGAAATTAATCATTCATCTCCAAAAATATCTTTTATTTTTTGTGTTAACACCTGCTGCTGATTTTTCACATTTAAAAAAGAAATTTGTTTACCCTTTAAAGCACTTGTGTGGTATAATGTAGAATTTTTGAACAATATACTGAAATCTGAGTTTAATAAAACATCTTAAATAGGTTATGTCTTAAAATATAAAGATGTATCATTTTTAATAGCAATTTTAGTACCAGTCGTTTGGCACGGATGAAACTACAACGCTTGTCCTTGACTGCCCTTTTCCACTTCAAAATTTAAAAATATGCAGATTCACCAAAACCTGAGAGCACTGCTGGGTATTTTAAAAATGCTTATGATAAACTCTCAAAAGGAACCACATTGGAAGCCATTGCAGGTATATAAAGACAGATCATTTGCTACTTGACAAAATAAACAATTGATGCATTCAGGCCATGCAGACTATGAGCACAGCAAAACAGGACTGCAAAACCAATGTTTCTTCAGAGGCGTGTTATAGTATGCTCATAAGGGACATTCATACTGATGGTATAGCAGTTTGGAGGGACCTCTTTAATTTCTTGACCACAAAATACAATCAATGGGCTAGGCATCACAAACCACTAGGCTTAGGCTAACTGAAATGTAACCCAACCCTGCATATCTTAATGGATTCATTCTTAGGGTGGATTTAAATCTATTATCAGTGATGCTAGTAACTGTAGAATATGAGGGAAGAAGAGTTATGCCAACATAAATCCACTGGGCTGGCATAAAGCTGGTGATCTGACCAACCCTTTTCCTTATTAAATTAAGGGATAGCAACAAACAGTTTCCTGTGCAATTCTATGTGTGTTGAAGACATACAAATTAGGTTTGTGGCAGTGTAAAAAACATGCAGACTAGAAATCTCTTAGCAATATGATTATCCTAGCTATATAATTTCAAATCATATAGAGCAAGCAAATCAATTAATAGGGGCCTCATTGGATAGCTATTAAAAGATCTCTTGTTCTTTGAAAAGATTGTCTATGAAAAGATTTTTCAGTCAAGATTCATACAGTCATTGCGTATGTGGTTACTTGTAGGCGCGCATTGAAACTCTTCCACTTCTACCACATGGCCATATATTTTTGTGCTATATGGAAACTTCGGCATAGCATCAGCCACAACCAATCAATGTTTAGAGGCTGCTAATCTCACCAAAAACATTCATATTTGAGCCAGTAATGCATTGCCTAGAACATAACTGGGCAATGTGTGGCACTCTAACTATTATCCTCGTCTCCTTCTCAGGGTTGAAGCTTTAATATGAAATACTTGTTGTTTTCATAGATGTACACAATGTGGCAATGCAGTACTGTAACATCTTTGGTGAGAATATTTGACTGCATTTATTAAGGTTTCTGCCAATGACAAAAGTGCTGTAACCATTTGCGATTTCCATGTTTTTGAGACAGTGAACCTGATAAGCCTAAGATATGCCCAAAGTAAAACAGTTCTTATGTGCTGGCACATTGTGTAAATTTCAAATACCTATGTTCATCTTTAAAATAATTCCTGTGTGCCTCTTGCCTGTGACGCCCCTGAAACCAAGGCCCAGGCTGTACATGGGGCTTCAACTTCACTTCAGCACTTCAGATTAAGCCCTTAAGTGCTTGCTTTGTAGTCTAAAACATAATTTTTTAGGCCAGTTCAGGTTCACTTAATTGTATATTATTTTCACATATGTTGAACTGCGGTTATTACCCATCAGATACAACAAAATTGCCACATACAGCTACACCAATACTTACAGATGGATCAGTTGAAAAGGTTATCACCCGACTGTTCACATTGGCAGTGACCTTCTGAATAGTTCAATGCAGTCTGCTGCTTAGCATTATCAAATGGTATAGTTATAAAAATGACACACTGTGGTACAAGCGGATACACATGACTAATACTTTTGATACTTAGGGTTCTTATTAAGCTAAAATCAGAGCTGGCTATTAGCTCATTCAGCAGTAGGCTCTGATAGTAAGGTGCTTGTCAAAATGCAGCATTGTGGTTATAAAAAAGGTTGCATCTGCTTCTTGACTTTCCAGATGCAGAATTTGAACTTGGCACGCAAAAGAGGTTGAACTATAATACTAAGAATGCAGCGTGGTTCACCAGAAACAACAAACAATCAAAGGATACACTTTTGTGAGCAACGTTTACAAAAAACTGTGAATCTAGAGCAACACCAATGTATGTTTAAAGCTACTTTTGGTGCATATTTATTAATCTCTCTGCAAAGACTGAAACAATTTTTTGGACTCCATTATCTTCTTATCTATGCCCAGTTAAAGTATATAGCAAATTTAAGCAAATTAGAAGGCAGCAAAAATCTCTCCCTGTACTGTCAGTATTTCCTGATGAGCTTAGAGAGGTCCTTGCCCTAAACTTCCTTTGTAAATATTCTTCATTACTGCTATTTGGAAGTAGTCTGCTATGGCAGTAGTTCTGTTTCTGATCTCTATCCTATACACTGCAAGTCAATGATGTCAGAGTTAGGCCACTAATGAACCAGAGGGGTGAGATACTAAGGAAATGCTTTGGGTTGATATTGTTAAGTAAAAGAAAACATTTTACTACATATAGCACAACCCACAAATTATAAGACATTACTGCATCTGAATAAGTCAGAAAGCAATTATAACATTTTAATTGTCATCATTAGGAAAACAGCATACAAAAATACTCCTTGTAATTATTTATTGCCTGAATAGATAACATTTACAAATGTGTTTCTAACACATTGTGTAAAATTAAATATTCTTTGATAAAATAAAAATGTATATTTGTCTTATTCTTCATTCGCTGGCTACTGATGAGAGTTTTACCATCAGGCCCTATTTGTATAAGTGATAGATAAGAGTTTGAAAATGACCATTCACATTCTTTATTTAATTTTCCCAGAGAAAAAAAAAAGATAAAACAGGATTGGTTGCTATGGTATCTCCAGTTTTTCAGAGAACCTTTTTGCTCTGGTCTTTAGCAATAGGCATGATGTGAATTATTACAATTCATCCAGCAGATGGCACTGTCACTACTGCAAACAGCTTCTAATGCAAGCCTGTAAACTATTATATTTTATGAATGTGTGTGTCCCGAAATTCCATCAGACCGCAATAGTATTTTTATTTTAATCAGACCGTTTGCATATGTTATCACAAAAAAATAATTTTTTGATCATCTTCTTATTCTCTTTAAGATAGATATTAATAATACGTTGTTTTTTCTGTTTCACTTTTTGTAGGGTGCTCATACACAAATACAATTGGTCACCTAGTACAGCCATCATGCAACTGGATCTTTATAGAACTGGCTTCATGAAACAAAACATCCAGAGTATCTGCAACAGAGCCAAACATTTGGTTGATGGGAGAAGATGCACAATGACCCTATAGGCTGATTTATGTGGTTAATAGTACCAAAAACAAAAAAAGTATTAAAGTGAAACACCCGTCAAACCTTTCCTTTAGCTTAGGATAAAGTGAGGACGGTCTAGGACTTTTATCACATATATAACCGCTGTCTCTGTCTCCAAGGGGGATATTTTCTGTAGCTTCCTGTCTCACTGACACAACAGAAAAGGAATAAATCAATAAATCACCCCAGTCACTAGAAAGACGACAACAAAACATCTGACAGGTTCTAAACCGTACCACTTTACTAACATAAATGCTCTCATTGATGCCTATGGTTCTGTTTAAAAGATTTCACCTTTTTTACTGTCCCCTTCGATACAACGGGAAATGAAGGAAAAACCTTTCTAACAGGATCACAGACATAAAAGCAGGACAAAATAAATTACTTATCCAACTGCAACTTTTCAGTACTACCGTGTTTCCCCGAAAATAAGACACTGTCTTATATTTTTTTGGCTCAAAAAAAACACACTAGGTCTTATTTTCGGGGTAGGTCTTATTTTCAGGGAAACAGGGTAGTTACCTGGCTGGTTTTTTCATGTCACTGCCAGTAGACAGGCACTTTCAATACTGTCTGCACCAAAATGTAAGTCAACAGTCGCAGCACTAAAAATAACTGTACACTTTAACAAAATGGCCACTATTAGTATCACCGAAGACTGTCACAGCGTATAGTGCACAGAATGACTGATCTGGAGCCCGAGGTCAGCTGAGACCATGCCAGAAAGCTCTTGTGACCCATGTTGCTCTCCCTTTCTATAAACACACATTTAGGCAGGTTACAAGTCAACAACATGTTGGATGCGATAGTTGCATTGGAAAGTGGTATTTGGTGATTAGAGTAAGGATGAGCAGAACATACAGATCAGTTTTACAAGATCAGTAGTGGGCCTAAAGATGGCAAAACACTATAGGAAAAGAGTTGTTATGACTGTTCTCTAACTTTTCAATAGGCAATGGTTAAGCCAACATGAAGGTACCAGAAAATCTCAGCCAGTAATGGTTATGAAGGGGTGCTACAACACCGGCTGTAGTCTACTTTTGTTACTGTTCTGCAATTATGATAATATCAGACTGCAGACACTATCTGCCATAACAAGTATTAAAGTGACACTAAACTCAGGAGTTAAATCTTAAAAATACATTTCAAAGAGAACTATGGGCTATCTGATTGACAGTGGGCTCTGACTGTCTAGAGGAAGAGCCAGATGTGCCAGCCCCCTCCCCTGTCCGATCCTCCAGTCAGCACTGGAGATTCGGAAAGTGGAGGAATCCCTGCGGGGAGTGCTGACTGATAGCCACCGCTCACTGCAGGGAGACATTCGGGAAGTGAGCATGCGACGATATGTGTTCGCTCACTTCCCGATCTATAGAGTCGACGTGTGACAGTTTCTGCTCTAACTATGAGGATAAGTGTAAATCACTCACCTCATAGTTCTCCTTTAAGTACCTTAACTATTAACAAAAATTTCACATATTTGTGTATCACTCAGCTGTAGATCCTCAAATCATCTCTGAATTGGTGCTGACACTGTCCTTCCTTCTGGAGGGTGGCTACTTTTGTTCCCCATGACCACTGTGTGTGTTGTAAAGTAGCCACTGCTCCAAGCTCACTCCGAGGATGGACTACAATCTCAATAGAAATTAGTATACTAAAAGTGACATTGTAGTCCATCACGGGAGCGAGCTTGGAGCGGTGACTACTATAACACACAGGGACCATGGGGAACAAAAGTTGCCACCCCCCAGAAGGAAGGACAGTGTCAGCAACAATTCAGAGATGATCTCAGGATCTACAGATGAGTGATACACAAATAAGATACATTTTTGTTGATAGTTAAGGTACTTGAATGTATTTTTAAGATTTAACTCCTAAGTTTAGTGTCACTTTAAGATGGTCATACGCAGATCTTTTGTTCATTTGGACAGATTAATCAGTGTTTCTTTACACATACATACTGATAAGCACCTGAAGCTGTGGATACCTTTTTTAAACTTGATTTAGACAATGTAGTTTTCCAAACATGCAAAGAGGAAGGATCTGGGGAAAAGGAAATTGTACCTGAAATTGATCAAACTAAAAAATTTGAGTAATCAAAACAACAAACTTGTGTTGTCTATGGCTTCTTATGATCTTTTGTTTCTTAATTCCCTTTAATATCATATAGTGGAACGCATTCGTTTAGTGACTAGTATCTTAGTAGGACTTTACATTTATTTGTAGTAGACCAACCAGTTGTGTCCTAATTCTGCTAACAGTTACCACATTTCTCTTCATCTTGGGCAGTCTTTTGTAAGAGCCAGCACTAATCTATTGCCTTCTGTAACAAGAAGAGAAACAACCTCTCACCACTTTATGCATTAGACTGAATAGGTTGACCATCAGTTTTGGTTCAGACAGTACAAGAGACACTACTACTAGGAAGGACACAAAAAAACATCAATAAAGAATCCCAAAAATAAATTCCATCCACAACAATTACACCTGCCTTGGGGTTTAAAATAGATTTAGATTATCTAATGTGTTTGATTATCAGCACATTCTACTTTTTTGTATGATAAGAGTTCATATGCAACTTTTTGTAAAATCTTAAAATGTATGGTATTTTGGTGATGTGATTTCAGGTACCCATACACATTCAACTGTTGTCACATGTTACTAAATTCCTAAAGTCTCACATTCATATGTATGATTTTGTCCTGTGAGCATGCAAGGGTTTCTGTATTTTTGATCTAAACAAAGTAGCATAGATTGGAATCAGCTAAAAGAATTGTTAACCTGGTGGATCAGCAAAGTGTTGATATCCTGAGGTTATCTGTTGCGGTTCTTATGCCCCCATCCAGTGCCCTATTGTTGTCCAAACCGACTGGCTGGCATTCTATGTGTATTGGTACCTTTAAGTGAGGGAGTATCATTGTAAACAAGATCACCATGTATATTGCATTTAGCTTGGTATGCTTATTTTCTGCATGTATAGCTTTGTATTTTTAGAATTGACAGTACAAATAACACTTGTAAACAATCGATGAACACAGTAGGTCTACACAGAAGAACATCGCATAAGCATTGCACAAATGCCCTGATATGTATATTGCATTAAACATACAAAATAAATGTCTTTGTTAAAGGGATAAGTGATGTACGGTGATGTCCCAGAATTAATAAGGGGACCATATTTTGTTCTCCTCGGAAATAAAAGAAGAATGATGCTGTACAAGATATCTCTGGTGGTTGTCACTGTCAGAGCCTCAAAGAAGCATCATGGGAAATGTGAAACCAATATACTGTTTGTACAATTCTGAGTAATAAGTGAGAAAGTTATATAGTTTATATAACTGCAAACCTTTATAATAATACTTCTATGGTAGAATGCCTTAAAGTATATTTTATAGGAGTATTTAATCGGCCTACTGTTCATTGTCAGACATGGAGCTTCTGCAATACGTGGGCCATATATTGCCTCTTCTTGAAGTGCCTATTAACAAACTGTAATCAAATGTATGTTTTAAATAATCCATTTAGCCCTATGTACTGTCCATCCTGTCATCTAAAAATGCAAAAATGGAGTTTGTTAAGAATACTTACTGAATTCACAAAGCATGTACAATATGGCAAACTTATCTGATCAACTCAAATGGAAAAGCAAAAAAAGGAATACAGTAAAATCTACATTGTTGGCATGCCCTCAGCTTGTCAGCCAGCAGTGCAGGAGCTGATTCTAGTCAACAGCTAAAATCTCAAGTAATAATCAAAAATCACTGCGCTGGGAATGAGTGACTCGAAATCTAAATAACTAAATAGACCAGCAGCAACTTTGTGTATAAGTGAGTCTATTATGTGGCAAATAAGTTGCGCTCGGTCTAGTTGTGAATGGATGTGAAAGTGCTCTCTCAAAACCCAAAGGGGGAGATCACCTTCAGATAACAAAATAAATTTTAAATATAAAGTAGATGTCTCCACTAGTGATAGTGAACTAATGTTTGAAGATGCAGAACTCAACCCGGTGGTACTCGAGTGTATTGTATGTGTGTCGTGGGTTTTAACTGGCTAAACAAATCAGTTATATTGAAAACATCCGTAAAGGCATAATCATAAAGCAATAATATGTGAGAAAACAGTGAATAAAAGCACCTACATATAAAATCCAGTAAATAGTTAAACAACAAGTGATACGTAATAAAAACGAAAACGAAAAAATAAATAAAAATAAAATAAAAATAAATATAAATATAAAAAATAAAATAAAAAATAAATAAAAA
>NW_017308272.1:194662-213723 GCF_000935625.1 Nanorana parkeri | reverse complement strand
AACAGATCTGGAGAGAAAAGAGTGTGCCGGATCACTACAACCACAGTCTTGTTCGAGAATCTCTGGACCATTGGGTGGTCTGATATGGATCCCCGTGAATATTCCTGAGGAACCCTCAGTTGAACGAATAAACTTTCCACTCAGACATTACGGAAATAAGGAAAGTAATTACTGTTTTTTGCAAACCGCAATTTCTCTGAAATGACTGTTTAGGATATTTGGATTTGAGCCTATTAACCCTGTAGTTCCCGTTTTGAGAGGAACTAACACGCACTGGGCTGCACTTTATTATTTTTTTATATTTTTATTTATTTTTTATTTTATTTTTTATATTTATATTTATTTTTATTTTATTTTTATTTATTTTTTCGTTTTCGTTTTTATTACGTATCACTTGTTGTTTAACTATTTACTGGATTTTATATGTAGGTGCTTTTATTCACTGTTTTCTCACATATTATTGCTTTATGATTATGCCTTTACGGATGTTTTCAATATAACTGATTTGTTTAGCCAGTTAAAACCCACGACACACATACAATACACTCGAGTACCACCGGGTTGAGTTCTGCATCTTCAAACATTAGTTCACTATCACTAGTGGAGACATCTACTTTATATTTAAAATTTATTTTGTTATCTGAAGGTGATCTCCCCCTTTGGGTTTTGAGAGAGCACTTTCACATCCATTCACAACTAGACCGAGCGCAACTTATTTGCCACATAATAAAATCTCAAGTAAGCCCATTAATAAGAGATACTGTATAATACCATTGCTGTTTTAGATATTGTCCACTAGAAATCATACAAATAATACTATAAGATAAAGAACAATTACATACAATCCCAACTGTGTGTATATAAGTTTCAGATGGCTTTAAAAACCAGAACCAACCTGTGATTAAATCATTTGCCATAAGCTAACCATTGCCTGCTGCTGTGGCCATTTAGGATAGATTTTAAAACCTCTGATCCAAATGGAATTAGGTCCACACATATGCCTTGCACTCAACATTTACTTGAGATGTAGATGGCTGTGCCTTACGCTTTCTAGGTGGAGTCCTCGCCAGTCATTTTCCAATATGATAGACGAGACTGCTGGAAGATGGGTCATTGTTAAAAGAAACTTGCGTAACATGTCCACATGTCTTTACAAAGTTCTGGAACAGACTCTTAAGATGCGTCTTCTTGTTATCTAGGGACTGCAGGCTGAGAAAAATGGGAAACTGGAGAATGATTTGTATGGATAGTAAGGGGTATCCCTGCAATAAGGATTCATGCCTATATTCTATAGGGCATTAGACCTCTTTACTTCCCATTCCTTAAATTCTGTTATCTAAAAATTTAAAAATGGAGATTGGTAAGAATGATTACCATATTTGAATTTGTATTCTCTATAGGCAATATGCATACTCGCTAAGTGTTCTGATTTCCCTGGATCTGGGGATAATACTTAACATGTCCACATTTATTTTTGAAATGCATAATTTTACTGAATCTGTAGCAAAACGGTCAGTAACTTGGGACATACTTTCTCTGGCACTGGCAGTTTCTGCAGGTAGCTTTATTAACATGGCATATCATTAGCAGAGAATAATAGATGAAATCTGCAAATGTTATTAGTAGTTCTTATAATTTGTTTGAATTGTATGTTTCATGGCCCTCTAACAACAGAATTCAAATTTGCATATAGAAACATATATCAAATTGGAAAGGCAAGTTCACAGTCAGATTATATATACAAAAGCACTATACCATATAGTCCATTTCAGTGATATCCTTAAGACTGCATATACATAATATGATGTGCAATATACAGCTTTCATATGAAAACACACATCGGTCTTGTCAAAAACCTGTCAATCAGCAATTAATATTGAAATAAAGACATTTGTTACCATGTACATTTGACCTATGCAGGGTTTTATGGCTTTTGATTATTATGATTATTGTAGGCCTGATTTCAATCCGTGGATAATCTAATGTTAAATCAAACATCTGTTAAGAAAAAAAGATATAAAAGGCTAAGGCTGTGCAGCCAGTGCCATAAGGTGCCTGCACTTACCTTCATTTTAACCATGTTCTCCCGCCACCCTAATTTGATGCCTGTATCTTAGGAAAACAGGCATGGGAGACATAGACACAGCTCCCTGCCTCAGAAAAATTCAGTACTGGGTTTCTGAACTGCCTATTGCCAGGTTTGAGCACTGTCATTGGGAATACCAAGCCTTATGTAAATACAGAAAAATCAGAAAGTCATTATTGGCATAGGGCTGTTGATGGGCTGTAGTAGCAAACTGAAGTGGTGGGGGAGTGCGGTTAAGATAAATACAGGCACAGTACTGTGCCAGATACACAACCTTAGGGATACACCGATACCGTTTTTTCGGTATGAATACCATTTTTTTTTATCAGTACTTGCCGATACCTAGTACCGATACCCCATCCCGAGGTAGCTTGAGCACAGCTTCCCGGCCAATCAGGAAGCCGGATGGTAGGTCATGGCCTGCCACCCGGCTTCCTGATTGGTCAGAAAGCCAGGCTGCCTCGTAGTGTTGCTAGGCAGCATGAAGCCAGCTTCCTAGCCAATCAGGAAGCCGGGTGGTGGGCCATGGCCTGCCGCCCAGCTTCCTTATTGGCCAGGAAGCCAGGCTGCCTCGCAGTGTCGCTAGGCAGCTTGAAGTCGGCTTCCTGATTGGCCGGGAAGCCAGCTCCATGCTCCCTCGTGGCAATGCTGCTCAGAGGCAATCTCCCTCTGACCGGAAGTTCTGGTATCGGGGTAAGTATAGAAGCATCCCTATCTTACTTTATAGTTTTTTTCTTTTATGGGGGTTCACATTATTTCTCTCTTACTCAGTATTATTGGGCAGATAAATTCTCTTACACAGTATATCTAACAGCACATACATACATATAGGGTAGACCTAATCCAAATTAATTTGTGTGAACAAAACAGATAACCGTTTAATATATTGTCACATATTTTATTTACCTTACAGTATCTTATCAATAGGGTTACCTAGAAAGGTTTATGTTTGCAAAACTAGTCCTGTGGGTTTATTTATTACTTTAAAGTTCTGTAACAGTGGGCAATTCTATAAATAGATTTTTTGCAGCATAAAAACTTCTCAGGTCATATAAAATTGGTACATAAGCCATCCTGTAATTTAATGTTTTTAAACATTTCAATCTGCAACCAGCAATGATTTGCTAAAAAATTACATTTCCCTTCGTAGCAACCATGCTCAGTTTTTAAATGGAATTTAACATAATTTTCATCCTCTTGCACTTGTAATTGGCCTACTGCTTTTCCAAAAAGTCTGCACAGAGCCTGAGCAACGTCCTGCACTAAGAGTTTCATCTTTGGTAAGATACTTGCAAAGGTGCTGCACATCTACAGGAATTCTAGTTCATTGTTTCCTATTATAACACTGGGACTGATCATGTAATTATTGTAAGCAGACCCTAACACTTGGCACTCGTTTTCAGCAGCTGAACTTGTACAATATCTTCAGAACAAAAGCAAGTGATGATATGCTATAAAGTTGATTCGGAGGGATTTTTTTCAGTATAACCAGAGCCTCCCTTTAATACACAATGACATAAAGTTATATCAAAATATCAACAGAATGTAAACATCAAAATGTAATAAAATATATATGTTGTATGTGTATTGTTTAATTACTGCAGCATGTTTGTTCAAAAAGTATATTTTTTATACTACTCTTGGGTGCTGGATAACTTGAAAACACTGATGCTGTCTATTGCACCAATCAGGATAGACATACCTGCTCATTGCTGAAGCCCACTGTGTCTGCTGTTATATAGACTGAGGACACAGCACATCAGTTGTTTGAAAAGGCCTTCTATTTAGTAATTTACAGTATTCACTTTTAGGAAGCATTTTTACTAAAAATACTGGCATCAGGAATTACATTTTTGTGCAGTAGTTCTGATTAGCTATGGCCCATTATTTGATTACATCAAAATAATGGGGTCTTGCAGCATATTGCTCTGCACTTTAGTGCTGAAGTGTTTGTAAAATAAAAAGAAGGGAGAGCAAATCTCTGTCACCTTTGGTCTTCCTCGAGTACATAGGTGATATCATAATAGGCATTTTAAAACATCATGTTTCTAGTAATCAGGCTAAAATGAGGTAAGAAAATATGGCACTAATTTTGCTACGTTAAGAATGCAGTTTGATGAATCAGTAGAACCCAGCGAGTTAGGTGCTTCACAATTCTGGTGACATTATATGCGTATTTTGGAATGTTTGCAGTAGAGTAAAAGGCTCAGATCCAGACTGAGAATACCCACCAATGAAATGCAGTAATATATATTTGATTCTATATATTATATATAATAAAAATATGTACAGTCACAGATCAGAGTTTGGCACAATTTCATTTAGTTTGTGGGTTGTAATAGTGCATTAACTACTGTACAACAGTATGACTTTAAAACAGTCTTTCACAGAGAATACCAGATTAAGCTGCCCTTCAACAAATCATCACAATGTAAACCCTGGATTTCAGCACTTAACAGATCAACAAATCACACGGCATATATTCAAAAGAAACAAAACATAAACATCCATGTAATTTAAAAAAAAAAAGTTTTTTTTTTTCTTCAAAAATCCAAAATGTTTTTTTTCACTTTTGAATGTATTCTTAAATTCCTGCAGAGAAAAAATGCTTTGTATCAGCTCAATACAATAGGTGGGGCTATAAACAGTTTTATGCATTTTGATTCTCCTATGCAGATTTTTCAAATGTGCAGCAGGGGGAGCTGAAGAACACATTGTGGACCACGTGAATCGAAGTATATGTGTTTCGAATCCTTTAGAGACTCCACATTGTGGCATTTCAATGCATATATTTCCTTTTGAAACTCTTTTTTTTGTTTATTTTTTTACAAGGCGTTTGATAAAGAAAATCTTTGTGTTAGAAACAAAGAAGCACAAAAAATGTATTTCTGAAATAAAGAAGCCAGATAGCAGAAAATAGACGTTTTCTTAGTCGTTAGTCATTGCAAAACCCGGCCTAGTCAAGAACCAGTGATTTTAGGTAGCTCGTTAGCATTTGTCATGCGCAGCCTCTTTTTAATTGCAAGGCAGTGGCTATCATGCAGCTTTAGCCTTTTTTAGGAATTGTTAGGGCAAACTAAAGAGAAAAAAAAAAGACCAGCAGGCTTTGCAATTGTGAAGTAACGAAAAAAATGCATTTTAGACAACATTTGGTGCAACATTACCTCAGTTTTTCAAATGCAGCTGTGACCATTGGGTCCTTATGTGCTTGGTCTATTCTTTTACCTTTACAGTTTTCATCACGCAGCGATTTAGATGTTGATTTATGACGGTACAGCTTTTTGTGGGTTGGTACAGTATTGGTTAATATACCAAGATTTCCAAAGTTCTTATCAAAAAAGGCTGCATGAAGGTTTCCTCCATAACTTAGTGAGCAGCTTGGGTCAAAAACTCCAAACTTAGCATTGTTCTTACCTGAGCCCTTGTTGGTTGACTTCTTGGAGCCCCCCATTGAGCTGCCATTTACTTTCTTCTTAAAATCCTGTGGTGTACTAGCCAAAATTTTCAATGTTTTCAATTTTAGACTGTTTGACTCGGGAGACAGTAATATATCTGGGATGTCACTGTGACCCATGGGACTGCAAAATGGCTCAATTGAGGCCATCATGAACCTCTGGACATCAGCCATGCCAGATGCTATGTTAGAAAGAATGTTAGAAGGTTCCTCAAATTCTCTTTGATCATCATCAATTATATTGTTGGCATTTCCTCCGTTCACATCAGGCCATGAATTGTTTCCTTTATCATGCGTCCACTCTGCTGGACGCTTCCCTGCCTTGGATGAGCCCGGCCCATAAATCTGCATACAGTCAGTTAAACCCTGCTTATCAGGACTGGCATTATTCAGTACATCTGATCCATTGCAAGCAGTCTGGGCTTTATCATTTTTAACTTTCTTAGATGACTTGGAACCTGTTTGCCGAGGGGCTTTTGTCTGTGTTTTTTCTACCCCCTTGCTAGCCTTGGAGGATTTCTTCTTGCTACTTTTTGGAGTAGAGCTTTGGTTGGCACCTGTATTTTTGGTGGCAGAAAGTTTCTTTTTCGATTTTGAGGCTTTGCCGATAGCATGGATGGGCACTGAAGACTCATCAAACACTGGGAGACATGTGTTTTTATCAGGAACTGTAACTGAATCTTCATCATTAAACATATGAAACTGAAACTGGTGATTGTTTAATGTAAAGCCACTATTAATCTGCTCTTGTGAAGGAAGAACAGTACAGTTCCATTTGGTCTTTTCTGATCCATTATGCACTGCCGGGGCACCATTCTGAAAAGGTTTAAGGTTTCCTACTGATTTCACCTCTGTACCTGTGATTTGAGGGGAAAGATTGGGCGTATCAGGTGGAGACATCTCTGAAAGTGATGAGTGACGGAATTTGTCAGGGGTGAAGTTGGAGATGTCAAGGAGATCAGTTGACTCCTTCAGTGGTGTGATTTCATCAATGCTTTGCTGAATTACAAGTTTGGGACTACAGTGGGCCAAGAAATCATCGCTTATTTCATCCTCTCCATCCTTTTCACAAGACTTCAAGCTTAAAGAGCTATAATTACTGGAACTAACAGACAACGAGCCTACTGAGTCAAAACTAATAAGCCTTCCATTGTCGGTGTTAAGTGTGCCTCTCTGCAGAACATAGTGGCTATCTCCACTATTATAATGACATGTCTGATAGGAGTCATCCTGCTGAATCTGGCCTTCTTGCAAATATGTTTTGTGGTACAGCTGTTTAGTGTTGTTTGGATGAGCTTGACTATATCCCAAGGCTGTGATGTCTGTGCCTGAAACAGCCGCTGAATCGGCAAAGTCTCCGGATATGATGGACACTTCCCTTAGGTTTGATATGAACTCAGCTTGGCTGCTAGGAGGCTTGCCATGCCACATGTCTGGGAAGCTCTGCTCCATTTCTAAGTGATGTGGTGACTGCTGCAGTTCAGATTCTGAAGGGGGGGAGAGAACACAGCTCTTTGCAAGTTGTAGTGAGCTGAATTGTTTTTCTGTCTGCATAATGCTAACTGAGTGCTGCCCCAAGGGATGAGGGGCAAAGTATGTTATAGCAGTGCCAGAAGATGAGTCCGATGCATCTAAGAGTGTCTGTAGATACCCTCCAGGGAGAACTGGTACATTGTTGCTGATGTGAGCAGATGGTAATGGCTTGTCAGGAGAGCAGGTGGTTTGCAGAAAAGGAGAATTTTTAGCTTCGTTTTCACCATGGCACTGCAAAGGATGGGAAGAGTCTGGCGTACTGTGGATGGTTTCTTCTTTCAGAAGAGGTACTGAGTCCTGGTTCTCCATGGCAGGGAAGTTTTCCACTGGTTCTGTATTACTAATAGCATTTGCCTGCTCAAGTTTGAGCTGTTTGCATTTTAACCTGGCTTCACTTTTAAACTTGATTCTCCTTATAACCTTCCTGTCTGCACACTTAAGTTCCCTTTCTAGAGATCTGCACCTCACAGGCGCAACCTCTGCAATGTCAGCCAAATGTAATCCATTTACACAGCTTGGGGTTTCTAGGGCTAATGTATGCACGTCATTAAGGCTGGTATCATCTTTGCTGCTGCATCCCTGTCTGTGTTCATAAGAAGAAAGCATCTCCCTGCCCAGTGGTTGTTCAATAGTTTGAATCCTCTGTAATCTATGCCGGTTTGCTAGCTGGCCTTTTCTCTTCCTTGGTTGAATGGTGTTTTCTAAGCCATTGAGATTTCTCTGCGCATTCAAAGCTGATGTGTTTCGCCTCTTTTCTTCCCAATACTCTTTCTGTGGTGCAAGTTTTTGAAGTTTTGATAGCTGGTCTTCACTTAGGTTAACTGTGGTCTCATCTGCATTAAGCTTACCAAGCTTGACAAGCATGTGCTTTTCTCCTTTAAACCTATTAATGATTATGTATTTAATGATGACTGGTGGTTCCTTCCTGCAAACTTTCCTACGTTTTTTAGGGCACCAGTCATCATCATCTTCTTCTTTGGGTCCATCTGGTGCACCTTCCTTCTTTTCTACAACCTTCTCATTCTCTAGGGAATCCATATCATACAAGTAGTCATCACTATACCTGACTTTCCTCTTCACCCTTAGTCCATAATTTGGCTGGATAAGGGAGTGAGAATGCTCACGTGATAGATATCTGGTACAGTCCTTGATGTCTCCCAGTACATCATATGAAGATTCACTGCAAGAACTGTCATCACTGTACTCTCCAGAGTCTTCTGCTGAATTTACTGAATCCAAAAAGTGGCTTCTTTTCGTGCTAATATATTGCACCACATCAACATTGCCACAAGCTTTGCTCAAGGTAGATTTCATGCCCTCACCATCTCCTTCCTCATCTTCATCCTCATCTTCTTCCCATATTCCACCTTCTTCAAGTTTGAATTGAGAAGGGTCTGCTACCCTTTTCTTGGACACTTTGCTTTCCTTCTTGGTGCAATTAGTAAAGACGCTTGGGAAGAAATTGAATTGGGCATCTTCTTGTAGGGCATTTGTCTTCTCTCTTACATTATCTTGAAACGATTCATACCTGATCTTTAACGAGCAAACATCGCTACCAAGAGTAGAATCATCATCATCAAACATGTAATTGTCCACATCTTCCTCTGAAAACAAATTGACAGACAGTTCATTTTTTGAGCACAGATCCAGAAGTTCAATTTTACTCTCACTAATAAAGGATTCAAAATAGCCCCACTCCTGGTTAGGATTGGACAGCAGAGCTTCATCTCCATTGCATTTGTCCAGTAGCAGACCCTCATAATAATTCTTTTGAGAAGGGTCCTCTGTCTCACTATCAGACTTATCTTGATCCCTTTTATCAGCCTCTTGAGATTTATGAACAGGAAAGCTTAACAGCTGATCAGAAAGCAGCTGATCACCATATTTTATGCTGTCTCCAGTACTCATGCAGTGAATTCCCATGTCAGTAACTGGACAAGTGTCATAGTCTCTACTTATATCTCCCATTTTCAAACTGACACCAGGTTCTGAATCTACTCCATCTTTTGTTTCTATAAAACAACCTAAGCAGGTCCGACTTTGTTGCATCAAGCAATCGCCAGTCAAAGCTGACATAGCTCCAGGCTCTATGATGGTAAAAGGCGTTTTTTCACTTTCACTGGGCAAAGACCAGGTGCTAAGGCCCTTGGTAGCACAGGTTGTCAGAGATATGGCCTGAACTGAAGGATCACTACTAACATGTTCAGCTGTATCTGATAGCCTCAGGGGGGAAGGAGGGCCCAGCAAGCAAGGCTCTTTGGAAATGATTGGTGGCAATGCTCTGTGACAGGCATGAAGTTCTTTCTGTGTTAAGGCTGGGAATGTGACAGAAGCATCTGCAGCATCATAGGACTTCACATCATCTACGGGATCATGCGGCTCTGCGAAAGGGAGAAAGATACAGTGTTTTAGTGCTTTTGTTTCTCATGCTGCTCACTGTATAAATGTATATAAACATCAATTCACAGTTGGACCCAGTCTCTAAAATGCAAAAGCCATTAATGATCGTTAACAGCAATTCAAGTGAATGACTGTTAACGATTGTTAATGGCCTCTACATTATAGAGAAAGGACCCCTAGGTATGTAAACTAATTATATTTCAATATAGACTTGATCAATAATTATCTGACATGAGTATACAAACACCCATTATGACATTATTTATGTGTGGGAGTATTCTTTAAGTCATGTCAAAGCTTTATTTACCCTGTGTTGGCAGCAGAACAGAGATTTCATGTGAAAATTTTCTTTTTCTACAACAACACTTTTTGTGAAAGGAAATGCCAGATTTCTTTTCTTTTTTTTTATTATAACAAGGCAGCACTACAGGGTTTCTAACCGGATTTTGTAATTTATTCAAAAAGTCCCCTCCTGGTCATACAGAGGAAGATTTGGTGACAAATACATATCCATTGGTTCAGACACAGAACACAACTACAGCAGACTAGATTTTTTTTAGCTGTAGATGCATTTGGGGTGAAACCTGAAAATACAACCAGGAGAATGAGAGGGTTAACAGAAGATGGCTGGGGGGATCAAACAATAAATTATGGCCTTAGTTGAAAGCCCAACTCCAACTTCCTTGGTTTCCTCTTGTTTTCTAAATTTGATCCCTGCAGATATAGGAATGCTAACTTTTAATGCCATGCTCAGCCCCTCCTCCCTGCTGTGCGGAACTACACTCCTTCATAACTGCCTATACAACACACTGTTGCACTTCTGAGTGGAATGACCCCCAGCCTCTTCAAACCCCTTTCTCCTAGCACAGGCAGTCATGGTCACACCTCTTGTAGTCCTCTTGGCTACAGGAGTACAGTCACAATTGCATTTATGCTTGGAGTCCTTTAATGACACACACATTAGCTGGGTTCACACCTAGGCGTATTGAATATGCACGTTTTTCGCGCGTTTTTTTTACCGCGATTCGCGGTAAAAAAAACGCGCGAAAACCACGCGTTTCCGAGGGCTACTTGGCTGTATCCCAATGGAAACGCCCGACCAAAACGCCCCAAAGAAGTACATGTACTTCTTTGGGCGTAGGGCGGTTTCCCACGCGTTCGTACTCACGGAAAACCGCCCAGATGGGAACCATGCACATTGAAAATAATGGCATTTCCCTGTTTGAGCGTTTTTCCGCGAGTACGAAAGCGCGGAAAAACGCCCAGGTGTGAACCCAGCCTAACAGATGTGTGATGTGTGTGCACTGTTCATCTCTGCCCACAGTCTGCAGTTAGAGGATAGCATTGAAGAGCTGCAACGGTCACATAACTGCCACTTTGGAGCAGTTTTACAGGTAGGTGCGGGGGAAGAAGTAAAAAATATTGTAAGGAAAATGTAGGTACCTATCTGGTACCGTGCTAGAGTTGGGCTTTAATAAATGCAAGGATGACTAAACAATTTATTAATATTTCATTAATATGGGCAAACAAACTAACACACCGATCAACTATTTTTGTTTGGTTCCCATGGATTACTGCATATAATTTATCTTTACAGTAAATGAGTATGGAAAATATGGACCTTGTAAATTAATTTACCAGTAATCCCATTAATAAGAAGAGTGTTGGCTGCTTGGGGGGCAGACGCTCTATCTTCCTGGCTGTCCATCACTTTATCGTTTTGATGCTCACTCCATATCTTGCTGTTAGTGTCCAATCTGTAAATAAGGGAAAAGAAAAGTTGTTACTTACACGTAATCAAAATAACAAAATAGCTTAGGCCTATATTCTGCCAAAACACCTGAAAAAGGCTGCCTCTTATTGACTTTGTAGCTTCTGAAAGCCAGTTCATGCTAAGGGAAAGAACAATTATGGAGTATTTTAACAATCAGATCAGCCTTGTAATATCCCCAGTTCCACCAGACCTAATGTAAAATACCAGACCAGCCCAACATTCATGATCACCTGCCCTGTCCAAATCTCAGATATAGGAGACAAGGAACGAAAGAAAGCGCCTCCATAGTGTAAAAGAGTAATTTAATAGTAAAACACGCAGATCTAGGCTGTACCTACAACAATTCAGTTGAATAAAAATGAGTAGAGTAAGATGAGAAGTCGGAACCTCTAGCAGGGAGAGTCTGGAGAGATGTAATTCGCCAGCGTCCTCTGTCCCTATGATTACAACAGGTTTATGCGTTTCTGGGGCACGCCCCCTTCATCAGAACCTATGAAAAAGAATGCACTGTATCCTGTCTTAAATCTTAGCAGGGTAGGTCACATGGGACTTTAAACCAATCATCAAGTCATTGTTGGAGGCTCGTCCAGAGGAAACAGCTGAAAATAGTTTTTTAATTGATAGTCAGCTCAGTCAAATTCCCGATTTAGTGTCTAATATAATATTTGCATAATGTGGATACAGCACCTCACCAAACTGAAGAAAATCAGCTCAATACAAAAAGTTTTTACGAGCTAATGGAGGAAGGTGTACCTTTACTCCCAATCTCAGTGAAGCATAGAGCACAATTTACCAAAGCATAATACATGTCTGTATTTGTATTACTGAGTATTGTTCAAAAGTGTGCACAATGTCAAAGCAGTGTCTCAGTGCAACCCCGCAAGACATATTTGGAGTACCTTATTCCACAATCATAAATATTAAGTCACTATACAGGTTAGCGCAGTTCTGAGTGGCATAGCCTGTAACAATGACTTTTCCATTGTTCATGTGCATGCAGCCTTATCATTGTTCACACCTATGTTTTATCATTTCCTGTATGTCCTAACTAAGCAGAATCAATATCTGTGAACATCCGTGTAAGTCTCACGTAACTTGCAGTACAATATATGGTAGGAGTACACAATATGCTAACTTGCAATACAATACATGGTGTCAAAAGATGGTGTGAGCATTTCATAACAATACAACTGACAATGCCGACTGGACCTAAATCCATCTCAACTCACAATTTGTTTGTAGAAAGTTGAAAAGGGTTAGAACCTGTGTTCTAGCTGATAACTGCTGAGTGTGTTCCCCCATTTACCCTGTCCTACCCCATGACCCACAGGATGCTACTGGAACAAGAAAGTGAGGGAGGATTTCCCCCAGAGGTCACACATTAAGCAATACGAACCTGAGACATGTGAACCCTTCAACATATTTTTGTTGCTGCTTGTTATTTGAGACATTCGCCCCAATGGGGACACAGACAGGAATAAAAACTCTTCCCCAGTCTACCCAAAACTAAAAAGTTGAAAGTTAACAGGCGGTAGGCAGGTGAAGACAAATATGTTAGTGGGAGAATTAGGGGTATAACAAAAGGCAGTTAGAAGCAGCTATAAAGTAAAATGTCATCTGGAAAAAGGTAACCTAAAACAAAATGATCTATTATAGATACAGAGCTATATGTGGTTGCTTAATGGTAAACATATATCAGCAGTAAATGCACTACTCGGATTTAGAGAATGGTGAGCCGTTCAGAACACTAAATGTCATATCAAAATGGATCTTGAATCTGCAGCCAGACATCTGCAAGTAAGGGCAGCTGAACTGTGAATAACTAAGATTATACTGTTTACTAGTAAGGCATTAACACAGCTAGAAAAGGTTGCCTGATTAGACAAGGAATGCTTTAAACCTCCGAATCCTTTGACATTTTCTGCAACAAAATGGAGGAGATGAGAACATGCAACTATATCTGACTGCAGCTGGTGCTTATAAATGCTCAGAGATTCAGAAAATAACCATACTGCTGCACAGCATATATTCTAAAGTCTAAAGGGCCCTGCAGAGACTGGATCAGCTTGCAGATCATTGCCACCGTAAGGAAGAAAGTGAACGTGACTGGCAGGATCAACGGGCATTTTCTCCATGATTAACCTTTTATTTTAAATGATAGGCACACATAGAAACATTTAATAGGGAAGTTTTATTAAGGAATGTTTGTTTGGGTTTACTGACAGTTTAACCTTACTTTAAAAGAAAAGGTAGATCTCAGTCTCACATTGGATAACATTGGGTTATAACTAGAAATCACAGTGCCCCATACAACATTTTGCTATGGGGCTGTGATTTCTAGTTACGCCCCTGATTAGAACCTCTGTTTTTATAGCCATCTGTCCCTGTTGGGGAGATTTCCCCTCACTCTTCGTTAGGAGAGGAAGTGATAAGAAATATTTCCGACATGGAAACAAAACAAAAAAAGTGAGGATGTGTTAGAACGTTTGACTTTTTTATTGCTTTCTGTGTCTTTCTTTCTTTGTAACAACAGCTTCCTTCCATTTTCCTGAATAGGTGTCAGAGGAACACCAAGTGAGAGAAAATCCCCCAAATTGGGTTACATAAAGAAGATAAGAGGCAACAAAAATTTGAACTTTGCAACAGACTCCTAGAGAACAGCAAATTACTTTTTAAAATAGCAAAAAGCTAATATACTGTTCTTTATTATACATAAGAATTCTACACCTATTCTGGAATTAAAAACATGTATAGGACTACAGCTCATACAGAGAATGAATATAGTGAGCACAGAGGCGCATGAAACAAAAGAGGAACCTTTTGATGAGAAAGTTGTTTACTTCAGGCAGTCTGCAGAATAAGCAGTAACATTTCAAAAGCCAGCCTTAAAGGATAGACAAAGTATAATGGAATTCAGGTGGCAGCTATAGAAAAGGAAAGACAATTTTAGAATGATAAAATTATAGAAAATTTAAATTTTTTGGGAATTTTGCCCATTGCTCTCAATTGCCTATAACCTGTCAATGTCAGGTAACAGAATAGTATTCACTATGTGCTGCAGGTCTGTATTTTCAAGAAAATAGCCAACTAAAAAGAGATGGTATTTTAATTTGATATGTATAAACATAGGCGTGCATGCGGGGTGTGCAGGGTGTGCCCGGGCACACTCTAATCACCCCCGTGCACACATGGAAGAAAAATGCACCATTGCGAAATTCCTCAGCGAATGGGCGGATGAATCTCTGACCTGCACAGATTGAAGGGTGGGGTCAGATTCTCGCTGCCTTGTCTGATTTGGTCACAGACATGAGTGGGAGTGGTTGTTTTATGGTTACATATGATTACATATGGAGGTGGGTGTGGCGAAGAATGTGCTGTTAATACCTGACGACTGATGTGTGGAGCATAAAATGTGGCGCAGGAGTGTGGTCAGCTGGTCATGGGGTGTGTGTGTTGCTGTACTATTGTCCATGTTCAATTTGCCAATCACTGTCATCTGACACTTGGTGGTTGGTAGGCTCTTGTTTTACCCCATTTCCTCAGTACTGTCTTCTGTCATCACTTACACTGCACCTGTCTTTGTTCTCTGCTGTCATCTATCATTTTCCATACTGTACCTATCTCTGCTCCCCCCTGCCATCTATAATTTTTCATACGGTACCTATATCTGCTCCCCGCTGCCATCTATAATTTTCCATACTGTACCTATCTCTGCTCCCTGCAGCCATCTCTCAATTTTCATACTGCACCTATCTCTGCTCCATGCTGCCATCTGTTATTTTCCATACTGCACCCCCGCTACACTGTGGGACCTCGGACTGCTGAAATCTTAAAAAATAAGTGGCCCTACCTAAGTCCTCCTCCACAGATGCATACAAGGTACGGTGTTGAATGCATTTGCATAATTGGAGCTAGGAGGTGTTATTAACCTGCACAGAGAGAGGTGTTAAAACAGCATTGTATGTGGCAGAGAATAGATTTCCGCCAGTTTTTTTAATAAGCATCACATCCCTGTCTGCTTTAAACCCAGCAACATACCGAGGCAACAACTGGTTCACCTAAAAGACCCAATTCCTAAACACAAGATGAACCACATTGTGTATGCAATTTAGTGCAGTGAGGAGTGCTCAGAATTGTATGTCAGTGAAACAAAACAACAGCTACACCAGCGTATGGCACAGCATAGAAGAGCCAAACCCTCTGGTCAGGACGCAGCAGTGTATCTACATCTAAAGGAAAAAGGTCACTCCTTTGAAGACAGTCAAGTATGCATCCTAGACAGGGAGGAGGACTGGTGTAAAACAGGCCATTTATGCAAAAATGGAGAAGTCAGTGCTGTTTTAAGGGCTTGTTCACACGACGTCTGGATTCTGTCCGGACCAGATGCATCCCAATGTATCCCTATGTGTTTTATGGGCTACAGTTCTCACGTGCGCAGTCCATTCCGGTCCGGACAGAGAAAATACAGCATGTCACATTTTGTCCGGTCCGGATACGGTCCGGAAACGCAAAACGCTTCAAAAACGCACTGCACTGCAGCTAACATACTGACAGCCCCACTCCAGCAAAAAAAACTACTGGAACACGTCAAAAAGGCATAGCACTGCGTCTGCAAATCTGCTCCAGATCTGGTCCGGACATCGTGTGAACAAGCCCTTACACATGTCTCTGGGCGGGTTAATAACACCTGCTAGCTCCAATTATGCAAATGCACTCAACACTTTACTTCGATGAGGTCTCTGACGCCATGCTGGTTATGTTTAACAGATTATGTTGATTGAAGCAACATTCACTATATTTATTCCCAAATCATTTTTGTACAAGTCATTCTGAATTGAGAAAGTTGGTCGGATGACCAGCAAAACGACTTCAAGGAAAAAATACAGTAAGTCCAGTTGCCTTGATTTATTTTTTACAGACATCTTCAAGACAGTAGTGCAAATATTCCCCAGTTCCTGAATAAGCCAGTTGTTTAGAGTTGGGTCCCTTTTCTTTTCTTGCTTTAATTTTGTCATTACATAAAAACCAGCTTCCAGGAATACCCAAGCTGATGTTCTCTCGTGCTCCTTCAACTCAAATGACAAGGAGACCTTCATTAAACTGGAACTTGGATTAAGATGTCACCAGCACACAAGCATGAGGATTCCAGATTAGTGCAAATCCATTTATGACATCAATATACCTCAATAAATGGACTTGTACTAATCTGGAATCCTCGTGCTGGTGTGCTGGTGACATCTTGATCCAAGTAAGGATACGGTAAGGAGTGCTGCAAGACATATGGACACTCTTCATTAAACTGCAGCCCATTATTCCAACTGTTTGCATCCTAGCAGTGACCTCCATCACATTGATCTTCATTACTCCAAGCAAAACCCTCATACCACCAAATCTTAGAACCAAACTTCTCCAATGGGACCACAGTTCCATACTGGCAAAGTATTCAGAGTTTTATAGGACTTTCTACTTACTGATCAACTGCTATTGATGCCAAGGAGTAAAGAGGAATGTTTAAGACTGTGTGGCAGCCTGTACCATCTGTGTCGGGACCAAAATCGATTCTGATAGGACAGTAGGTTGTTTTATGCCTCCTCCCATCCCCAAAGAACCCTGGGAACATCTGTCTATGGATTCCATAATTAACCTTTCTTCCTCTGATAGCTTTGCATGATCATTTGGGATGTAGTCAACAGATTTTCTAAAATGGCACACTTTGCTCCCCTCCTCACTCTTCCCTCTATCATCACCCTAGCACCAATCTCCATTCAGGAATTTTTTTAATTACACAACAGGCCATCTCATATCATCACAGACAGGGGAGTCCAGTTCACTTCCTAGCTTCACAGAGCTCTTTGTCCTGGATATCTTTTTGGGATTCTTGTCTGCCTACCACCCACAAACAAATAGCCAAACAAAGAGAACAAGCTAAATTTATTTTCATTGATTCTAGCTCCAAGTAATCACCATTGGTTTGTCTATGGTAGGTACACTGGCTCTTGACATGCCTGTTCTAGCTACTCTACAGACCTTGTTCAACACAATTTGGTCCCAGGTACAAAAGCGTTTTCTTGATTTCACCTCCAGGTACAAAATATATGTTTACCACCACCACACCAAAACCCCTCTCCACAAAGAACCTTCCTCCTCATCTCTCTTCTGATGCTGCTGATTCTCAACATATTTTCTCACCCTCCTGCAGTTGTTTCTCCTTAAACAACTTCCTCAGAAGAATATGTGGAACAACAAATCTTAGATTCCAAAAACAAAACAGGAAAATTGTATTTCATACTTACCGTAATTTTCCTTTCCTGTCCATGGCAGCACATGAATGGGTTAATCCCCTTATGCTGCCATGGAGCTGGACAGGAAAACAGGAAAATTGTATTTCATACTTACGGTAATTTTCCTTTTTTCCATAATTAACCTTTCTTCCTCTGATAGCTTTGCATGATCATTTGGGATGTAGTCAACAGATTTTCTAAAATGGCACACTTTGCTCCCCTCCTCACTCTTCCCTCTATCATCACCCTAGCACCAATCTCCATTCAGGAATTTTTTTAATTACACAACAGGCCATCTCATATCATCACAGACAGGGGAGTCCAGTTCACTTCCTAGCTTCACAGAGCTCTTTGTCCTGGATATCTTTTTGGGATTCTTGTCTGCCTACCACCCACAAACAAATAGCCAAACAAAGAGAACAAGCTAAATTTATTTTCATTGATTCTAGCTCCAAGTAATCACCATTGGTTTGTCTATGGTAGGTACACTGGCTCTTGACATGCCTGTTCTAGCTACTCTACAGACCTTGTTCAACACAATTTGGTCCCAGGTACAAAAGCGTTTTCTTGATTTCACCTCCAGGTACAAAATATATGTTTACCACCACCACACCAAAACCCCTCTCCACAAAGAACCTTCCTCCTCATCTCTCTTCTGATGCTGCTGATTCTCAACATATTTTCTCACCCTCCTGCAGTTGTTTCTCCTTAAACAACTTCCTCAGAAGAATATGTGGAACAACAAATCTTAGATTCCAAAAACAAAACAGGAAAATTGTATTTCATACTTACCGTAATTTTCCTTTCCTGTCCATGGCAGCACATGAATGGGTTAATCCCCTTATGCTGCCATGGAGCTGGACAGGAAAACAGGAAAATTGTATTTCATACTTACGGTAATTTTCCTTTCCTGTCCAGCTCCATGGCAGCATAAGGGGATTAACCCATTCGTGTGTTTCAACAGGTGAGGAGACCTGGGCAGGGTACTGTCACAATTACTTTCCCAGCAGTCCATATACAGTGGATGCCTGAGTGTTGTACAATTGTAAAGCACTTATCAGAAGTACACTTCTATTTAGTATTCATGTACTTGAGAATCGAGAAAAAAACAACTGAGCCCCCATAGTGAACAACCATATTCCCAGAGAATAAAACATTTAACCTTTCTGTTTGTTATGGGCAATAACGTCATAGTTTTTCCTTTCTCTAGTTTTTATAAATGGCGTCCTGAATGTAAAGGCTTTTGTATATTGTATTAAGAAATTCTATTCCAGCAGGCAAGAAAATGTTTTATATAAGCCAAATGATACTACTGTCACTGTAATTCTGGGTAAAACACAAATTGTAAAACACTGCATTATGTATCTACTATTCCCACAGAGCTGTCATTTGTAAGCTGTTTCCAGGTCTTCTTCCACCCCCACTTACTTCCTGTGTTAAGCAGGGAAACATCATTAATGCAAATGTGCTTGGATTTGCAATAAGAATTCCGGAGGGCATGGACAGGAAACTAAACATTACTGCGGCCCAGTT
>NW_017308272.1:174060-194638 GCF_000935625.1 Nanorana parkeri | reverse complement strand
CTGAACATTTGAAGACAAAATTACTATTAGTTCAAACTAAGTCATGTGGCATATAGAGCAAAAGTGTCAAGTGCTAGCAGTAGGCAACCTCTAAGATTGGAGGCTTTTTGAGGCTGTATTTGAAGCAGTGATTGGACATTATAAGTGTTCCAGTCTACTTATAACACAACAGGGCATTTCAATACACTATGAGTGCATTTTTGTTTTGTGATGTGATGTTTCAGTGTACCATTGCGGAAAGCTTGCAAAAGGACACACGTATTAGTTATTACCATCAAAACATTTTCTTTTTCGTGTATTCACATTGTTGATAACAAATATTGTAGTGAGCAATTGAAAAAAAACCCTCTAACCCTATCCTATTTTCCTATTCACCCTCAATTTAAACTGTAGATGCTAACACTGAATCTCACCCTGACCCCCAACACTTTGTATTAATCCCTACATAGCCATATGAAAGCCAAAATGCTAACATCAATATTGCTTTTGCATCAAAAACAATTCAAGCTTTTACTGGAAAAATAGAGGAGGAGAAGAAGCAGCACAATTCATGTGCTGAAAAAGCAGAGTAGCGAAGAGATGAGCTGCTTCTCTTTCACTGTCCAGTCACAGGCAGGGGGCAAGTACTGTATTTTTTCGTCCATAAGACGCCCCCATGTATAAGACGCCCCCAACTTTTCTTACCCAAAATTCAGAAATCAATATTCTAAATTATATTATACATCACACTTACCTCTGAGTCAATCAGTTTATGCTCCGACATTATCACTCTGGGCACTGGCTACATGCTCTCCCCAGCAACAGCTGATGTCAGGTACAAAAGATTTATGATCGATTACAGAGACAAGATAACAGATTCTCTCCAATCATAAATCTTTTGTACCTGACGTCAGCTGTTGCTGGGGAGAGCGTATTACAGAGACAAGATAACAGTTTTCCTCCACTCTCCCCAGCAACAGCTGATGTCGGGTACAAAAGATTTATGATTGGAGGAAAACTTATCTTGTCTCTGCAATCCAAAGTTTTACTCGTGAGGCTAGTTTGCAGTGGTATCGGCAATTTCGCAACCGCGGTTCTCCTCTCGGCCCCCGTGTATACGACGCCCCTCTATTTTTAGGTAAACATTTTTATGAAAAAGTAGCGTCTTATACACGGAAAAATATGGTACATGACAGCCTGGGTTCAGAGGAAGAGGAATTAAGGATACTGTCCGTAATTTTGTGCAGAAGAGTGAGGATATCTTGAGACAGAAAAGGAGTATGGGAAGGGGGAGGGGGGAGATACCTTGGACAGCTCCAGATTAAACATTTTTTTAAAGGGAAATTACTTTTTGTTTTGAGCTGAAGGTCTGCTCAATTGCCTAGCAGTCATGCCCGTTTTTCTTATTTCAGCATTTTCTGAGTCACTGGGGTTGATTTACTAACCTTATAAACACACCACGAACATGTATACACCTCTTAAGTGTGTTCCCTCCCAGCATGATCTATGGGTGGAATCTAAACACCTTTGTAGTGTGTACACACCCAGCAGGTGTGTTGTGCAAAGCCAAGCATGAATTGCAAGGTGATGTTGTGTAAATTAGCTCTATGTTGTGTTGCTTGCGTTGATGAATGCAGGAATGTAAATGCATGAGCTAACCATTTTTGTCTAAACTGTGAAGCAGCATTATATATGCATCATGTGCATAATTTTTCCATATATGGCATTAGTGGAAATATGCTTTTAGAGACTTTTTGGTTGATAAATATGTTTTGCTGTGTGAAAATCCCACGCGTGTGTTTAGGTTAGTAAATCACCCCCACTGACTCAATATTTTCAATTCTTGTTATTATAGCCACTAAAACCAGATTCCTGTCCATATTTCTCTCTTCTTGTAAAGATTCTCTTAAACATTTTTTTTTTTTTAAAGTCAGAGATGGCAGCTCCCATATTTTAGTCCTAGTTCATGTTAGGACCTTGGGAAGACATGGGAAACCTTGGATCTTTTATTCTGAATGCATAAAACCAAAAACTGGTGCATGCAGCCTTGGTCATGGTAATCCTTAAAGTAGAACTGAACCACTGAACCCTTGTCAGTTATTATTTTGCCATTTGGACATTGTTTTTCACTTTTTGTTCGATAGCCAGAACAGGAAATGAGAGGAAATCCCTCCAAAGAGAGGGAAATTCCTGGTGGTCAGCAGGCTCACCAGAACTATTGTCCCTATCGGAAGATTCCCCATCTACTCTGATGACAACCCAAAATCTGTGATTTTCTTTCACTTTTAGTGATAACGGTCATTAGGACAAATAGAGAGGGTGAATCTTCCTAAAGAGGACACAGACAGCAATACAAAAACCTGACAGGTGATCTAATCCCTCTCCACTCTATCCAAAACGAAAAAAAAGTTTTGGCTTTAATTACACTTTAAGGACCCAGTCTAAACACAAATGCAATGCTTTGTTCTTCCTAATTCAAGACCTGTTCAGCTAAGATACTCTGAGGAGGGTAACTAGCCACACGGTGGGTTCACGTTTTTGTGCAGACAGATGTATTACATGGTTAGTTTATATCCAAATATTGCTGGTGGAGATAATAATAATGAATTCCACGTGAATATGTACTATGACTTAGTGATAATCTAACAGAGCCAAGAGCATCTCCACTACAAATATTTCATTTGTAAATGTCAGGCAGAAATGTAGAGCAGCTTTCCTCTTTAGCAGGTCCATTTGCCATTAGTACGCTGCCTTATTTTCTGCATGCTGCCTATGATAGGTGGATTTTTGGGTAGCACTGACCTGACATTCTCTTAGCCAGGTGCAATCTATCATGATTAGCTGGCCTGGCTATGGAGAACCCCGCTGTTGCAGTCAGCAGGTGGGGCTGCAGGTCAGAGCTGGCTGGGATAAACTCAGCAGTGCCAGCTGGCTTCAGAAATTCTTCTTCAAAGATTTCCCTGTAAACGGTGACACTGACTCTCAGTATCACTGCTGGCTAGAATTCCCCTTCTCTGCATAAATTAAAGTAACTCATTCATTGCTGATCACACAGTTATATCTAAATGCCATAGTTACCATGATTACAACACAGAAATATAAAATGCCACACTAATGGGTTTTTACTGGGGACCAGGGCTGTATTTACCATGACATATTAGTGGGCTAAGGATTTTTCAGCAGGGTGAAATAGGGCAGTAGAAAGCTTCAAAATGAACAAAGTATTCCCTAAATTATTTCTAAATAAATTTAAAACTGAACTGCAGTCCTACATTCAGTCTTGCACATTTGCATTGGCTTGCCTCCTGTACTGAAACTGCTTGCTTTGGTTTCACTTCACACTGTGAGTTACATAGTTACATAGTATTTGAGGTTGAATAAAGACATTAGTCCATCAAGTCCAGGATCTCCAGGATCTCATTCTATTCTATGTTAGTAGCCCAGTCATGCGTGGTGTCCAGCCAGGTTTCCGCTATACCCACTATATCGAAGTCCTCTTCGAGTATCATTAATTCAAGCTCTTCTAATTTATTTGCCAGACTTCTAGCTTTGGTGTACATACATTTAATTCCTCTCTTTTTGTAGTGAGCTTCTGTGAGTTTGCATTATAAGCTGAAAAAAATCAGATAGAGCCACCTAATTTCCTGGAGAATGTCCAGCATCAACAAGCCCTGTCTTCCCTTGCCCGACTGTCCCTGAGTCTCCCCTTTCATCCACCATTGGATTTCAGGCATTTCAGTCATGCAATCTCAGCATCACAGGAGGATGTCAACTAGGGTGGTCTGCATGCAACTGCAGTCTGCCTTGGAACGCCCACTTCTCCAGACTGAGAAACTCCTCCCAAGGGCCACCCCACTGCTTGCATCAGGGTGGAAGGCTCTTGGGAGGAATACTGACGCAGGGTGCTGCGATGTTTTTAGAAAGTGATGTACAGCACCCTGCCAGCCCCTCCTAACAACCATAATCTAGATAAAATAAGCATCACATTACATTTGCAAAGTGCAAACAATATGCAGCAGCTCTTGTTGAACTGCATCTGTCAAAATAACAAAACATCATCAAATCACATAACATTAACAACAGAGCAGAACCCCTAGTTAGTGTCCTCCGTAAGCAATACTAATGCAATGGTATTACTAATTTAAAATGTAGAAGTCCATCCCTGATTAACACACTGTGCTCCACCTAGTGGCTAATTTTTAAATAACAAAAGAGTCCATTAAAGTGAAATGATAATTATTAATTGTAGACTCTCTGCCTCCAGAACTTTACCTTGTTTTCCATCCTTATTCATCACAGTTTATGAACAGACAGGACCCGCTTCTCTGGTCTGTTTACCACAACATCATATTTAAAAAAAATTAAACCGTAGCTCCAGTTGTCTAGACAGCTAATTAATTTATCTAGGATAGTTCCAAATCTCTTCCACATACCAAGACTACCTAATTTAATTTTAAGCAGGTTCGGCTGTGGTGGGCGACTCCGTGATTGCCCCGGCAATCCGTGCGGGTTTGTACACGATTGACGCACGTTCACAGATTGCCCAGAGGTGAACCTAGCCTCAAGGAGTGGCTATATGAGAAAGAGACAAAGGAGAAGACAAAGGAGAAGACAAAGGAGAAGTTTAGTTTTTCCCCCCCTTGGGATGTTACCTTGAACTTATTTGTTGGAAGCTGGAAATTAAGTGGGAAAGGGAGGCACAGCAGAGCTGGATCAGCCCTGTCCTGGTTTGTTAGAACAGCCAGACGTACATGCAGTGCCAATCAAAGCATTGTGTTCTGCTGGACTGGAGCTAGACTCAAGCTGGACCACTGTTGCTACTCAGTGTGTCTCTGTTCTCCTAGCATAGATTTAAATTGATGTCCTTCACATTTTTGTTTTTCAAAAGAGTACTGCACTTTGGTGCCAAGGATTAACAGATTATTTTATGAGTTTATGGCAATAGGAACCCTTGCTGGGTGGCAATGTAAGCTCTAGATGTATCCCACCTGTTTCTGTTTTTGAGTCAGAATTATTTATAGAACTAGGGGATATGCAATTAACTATGAAAAAATAATATTTCAAAAATTGCGCTAATGGTCACGTTTACCTAAATTCAGGGGTGTGCATTTCTCCACTGACCACCAATGAGAGGGTGCAGTTCTCCACTGACCATGCAGATGCATGCAGACCACAAAGAAAAGTAAGGTCTAGGCCCATTTATGTGTGCCTTTATTATTATTTATTTTGTATGGTAAAACAGATCACATATTTATAGCTCAGCTAAATGTTTATATGTCTGCCTAGAGTTCATCTTTAACACTTTAATAAAATCTATGTGTAAGTACCTGAACAATAGAATTCAACTTTTTCTCAGTAGATGTTTTATCCTGTGCAGATTGATAGGCTTGTGAACTGTGAAACAATTAAATCACTTCATTGAGTCCTGAAAAAAATTACCGTAGTCATCTATGCTGGGAGGAGTCTTAGGGTTGTAAGGTCCACTAATCTGGCCCAGTGAGGTCATTTGAACCTTCAACGCACATACGAACGCAGGTTTCTGCCTCTGTGCTGCCATTACAGGAGTAATGAGTCCGAGCAGATTGAGCAGTCATGACAAATGATACGATCAGGCCATCAGAAACACGTTGGATTATTGCTTCAACTATTCAAGATGTACGGATTCCAGAGCACTGCTGCGAGGCAGCTTCGTCACACAGAGAAGCAAGCCGAGCTGTTAAATTAGGATTTATTGAGATTTGCAAAGAGGGAAAAATAGATATTTATAGTACGAGAGAGACTGATGAAATGATTAATTTCTGATTTGCAAAGGACAAGCACATATTAACCCCTTAAATGCTTTGCATGAATCTGTAGAGGGCTGAAAAAGCTTTAAGATTACAACTGCTTTTTTAAAATGTCTTTATTAGTAATATTATACAACAATCTGAGTTGATCAGAGGTATACTTTATCCCCTCCTAAGGGGACTGCATATGTCAAAGATTGCTTGTTACAGGTGGTAACATCTGCTCAATCTGATCCTGTAGAGGGTGCTCTTTACCAACAATCTGTTCTTCTGAATATATATCAGTGCTCTGCTCCTTCCATATACAATTCAGATACTGATACTAGGAAGTACAAGCTGTTTAGGCGTTGACAATGTAAAAAAATTTGCCACTGTAATGATTATTAGTCACAAATTAGTGTTATTTATAAATCAGGAAAAGTAGGTCAACTGATCTTAAAGGTCTGGTATAATGCCTAGGAATAAAATGCCTTCTGTGGTTCAAGATTTAAACCATGTGGTTTAGAAGTTCACTATGAACCATATGTATAAAGCAGATTTACTGCTGGCAGATCTAATTGGATGTTGAAAGTTAGAACACAGAGACATCCTGTTAATGATTCAGCAAATTATCTTTCAAAATACCAAACCCTTGACAAAACACACATCCTTAAACATTTTGAAACCTAATGCAAATATGTCTCCTGCCACTTTAAAATCACTGACAAATACTTGTATAATATATCAGGCTCTTTAAACAGATTGCAAGATAGTCCTAACAACTGTTTATCTCTAAGAAAAGATTCTTCATAAGTACTGATGAGTTGAATCACACACTGGCTATTTATCATTGAAGGACCCAGTTAGACCTCCCTGCCACGACAGTAGGCAAATCTGATCCATTGCAATGCAGTATTATTCCAGCATGCTGCGCTCTCCATAGAATAAAACAAACTACAGCAGTGAAAGTGAATGGTCCTTCTAAACCTTTTTTATGGTATTGTAATTGTACTGTCTCTCCAAACTGATGGCACTATATAAATCCTGTATAATAATAATGAAAATAATCATATCAACTGTAACGGCCTGTATTGATGGTTTAGGCAGACCTGCAAACTCAAATGCAGATTCCAAGGATGACTCAATGTATCAGCATCTATTAAAAGCTGAGATATCTTTTTTTTTTTATTGCATGGACCTTAAAATGCATGAGATAGCAAAAATCCGAAAATTCTTTACTGTTGGTAAAGCAACTCAATGTAAACAAATTTGCAAAAACCGCAAAAGGGGTATTTAGAAAACATTGTAAATACTTGTGTAAAATGCAGTGATGACTAAGGTCCCAGTAATACCTTTCCAGTGCAATAAATACATTGTGGTAATGCGCATGTGCATGTTACTGAAACACACATTAACACACATTACATGTTTCAGCATATTGTCTTGCCATTGATTTTCAATGCCACCCCAATGCACCAAGGCAACAAGGGTCCCATGTGCATGTGATATAGCACAACACAATGCACAGTAACAAACTACCATGTATCGTTGTTCACTGCGTTGCCAAAAATGGTAAATGTCCATTTTTTTGGGATCTTTTAGTACGTTGGCACCCTATTCATTTTAATAGGATGTCTCAATGCAATGTGTTTTAACATTAAAAAAACACACACATGCATTAACGCAACATACCAGTACGCCAAGGTCTGAATGAGCCCTAAATGTCCTAAATCATACTTGTCTACTTTAAAGAATGTTTTAAGTATATATTGGCACGTATGCTATAGTGTCTTGTAACCCTGTGTGCTCTTCTTTGTAAGTCACAGCAAGTCACCTGAATTTCCATAGTAGTCATGGTAGGTCATATCCACTGGTCCCAGAAGGTCTTAAAATTAACCGTCAGCTTTGGTGTCTATGATCCTCTTTAATCCATAGCTTTGTGGGTCTCCATAGTTTGGCTTCCTTTTTTCTATTATTCCTATTGTCAATTTCTTCTGAAACACTGATGGATGTATGTCCTATTATTTAGTTTATTATCTTCCTGTCATAGCAGAAGTGTCAAAGTCATGATTACATAAGAGAAAGCTACAGGCTTTGTTAATTGACAGTTTATCCCTCCTCTGGCAGCCCTAACAAGGTGTCACCTATCAGTGCTAAGCTGTAGAAGAAGATTAGATAGCCACCAAGCCATCTTTACAGCATGACATCAAGCTCATATCTCTGCACTGATAGGGAGAGAATACAACTGAAAAACAGAACACACACAGATCCTTGAGGGATAGATCTGCACTATTTTAAAAATGTAGGAGTGAATATTCATAAGTTTACAAATTGCCATTCCTCACTTGTTCTCTTTAAGTTGTTATGTTATATATGTAAGTCCATCTGAACTATGGAATACATAAAAAAATGGTGCTTCAGTTTTCTGAAAAGAACATAAATATGCATAACTAAATGGCATCTCATGGCATTTCTACTATACCAATCACTTAACATTTTTAATACTATTCTCTATAGTGTTTTCACAATCATTTCATTAATTTTCTTGCATCCTTACCGATTCATTTCTTGTGGTATTTTCTTCCAAAGAACAATCAGCTTACAGATCCTACATTCACCAGCTTCTGTCTGATGTTCTTTCAGACTCACAATTTCAGGAATGCTTCTAACAGAAGGCCATTGCTGGGAAGGGAGTGTGCTGGTGTTTGAGCACTAGTAAATGTCCCCCAAGAGTCCCTATAGCACCCCTACGATGAGGTCATATGGTTTTTTATTTCTTACACTCCATTAACCCCAGCCCCAACCTAGCCAGGCACAATCTGGCAGAGGATTTTTTGCCTGATGGTGCCTGACAGCATATACTGTATATAGTTCCTGTGCAATACAGGAAAGCAGAACCAGAAATGCAACATTGGACAGAGTCAGATCTGCTCTTGCTGCTCATGTGAGATAAGCAACCATGAACATCAATACTGTGCAATTACACTGGGCGCCATTGTAAAAGTCATGGAATTCCCACTTATACCAATGTAAAATGCATTCTACTTTCAAGTGGGTGTACTGCACTCTTGGTATCAGTGGAACTAGTATGCCTCTAACATTGGTGTCTGTGAAAGTAGTGTATGACCGTTACATTGGTGTCAGTGAGCTGCTAAGAACCACAGCGAAGATGGGAGTATTTGTCCATAGGACTACTTTAAGTCGTTCACTGCACAGAGTGGGGCTTTATGGATGCGTGTCCAGAAGAAAGTCATTGCTAAAAGAAACAAAGAATACATGTTTGGGGTTTGCCAAACAGATGTGGCAGACTCTCGAAACACATGGAAGAAAATTCTCAAGTCAGGTGAGACTACAATTGAACTATTTGGTTATCATAGGAAACGCTATGTGTGGTGCAAACACAACACTTCCCATCACCCTGAGAACACATCCCCACATTGAAGCATGGCGGTGGCAGCATTTTGCTGTGGGGATGTGTTTCACTGGCAGGGACTGGAAAACTGGCTAGGACTCAAGGAAAAATACTGGGCAATTCTTGAAGAAAACAAGAGTCATGTAGTATCTATATTATTATTACATAATCCACAGTATCAAATAAAAAAAAAGGTCCAGAAGAATATGGATAGAGCAATCATACTTGTCTCTTGCCACCAGTCAATGATTTATTGCACATACAAAACCTTTTCAGGACTATATGTTTTCCTGAATATTGATTGAACACTATAATGCGTAAATTTTTCTTTCACCTGGCTTTTTAATTGTATCGATATAAAGGTAGGTTAGCAACCGCTCTGTTTTTAGCCACTGCTTTAAGGCCCAATGTAGACTTTTACGACAAGACTTTTGGCTAGTAACAGCTTTAGTGGTTCTCAGAATATTTCCTGGAATGCAACAAACTCTCTGTTATTTTATATTTACCAAGACACCCCGTCTCAAGGAGGGAGACTGCAGAGATTCCCTGGAAAGGAGCGGGAAAGAGAGGTCCAGGCCTCTAATCAAACTCCTTTCCCACCTGTGTCAGAGACATTGGAACCATAGGAGCAGAGGACACCGGCAGACCCAATTCGCTTATCACTTATTCAGTAAGCCTCTGATATCCACTGAAGACAGGAGACTTTGAAGATATAAACTTCCTTATTCAGACCTGTTAAACCATACAAAATATCGCCAAGGATCAAATCCAAGTTCATAATTGAATGAACACGAAGTATTCACGGCATTATGCCCTGGTTAGAGAGTGCTTAAAGTGCCATTGGCACCTTCTGACAAGTGAGAATAAAATACAGAAGTTTGTTTAAAAAAACTCGAGTTGATTTTTAGGAGATCAAGGTCTTTGCGGGACAAAGTAACACACAGCTTCTATCTACTGGTGAATAAGAGATTTGATTGTGGGTGGGCAGTGTAGCCATTGCCAATGGTTTCAGGAGGGGAAGACTGTCCTCTCCTCCAATGGTTCCGGTGTCCCTGGCACAGGTGGGACGAGAGTTTGATTGGAGGCCTGGACCTCTCTTTCCTGGGAATCTCTGCAGTCCTCCTTCTTGACACGGGGTGTCTTGGTAAGTAGTGGGTCCCTGTCCCGCTGGGGGGGTTTTGTGTCCATTGGATGGTTGCCACAAATGTTGGTTTATAAAATGTTTAAAATGAGTGTCATAAATCTATTTATTTATTATGGATTAAAAAGTAATTGTATGTTATTATCATTAGATCAGTTACCTCCAACCCCCTGAGGAAGCGAATATAGCAAAACGCGTTGGAATCTATGCCTGATATGCAAGTGGGCCAGAATACCATAGTGTGGGATAATTGTGAATCTCCTAAGGAATTATCTGGTTCATAAATGAACAGGAATCCTCTGTACTGAGTGTTCCTGTTCATTTATAACATGAGAGTGTTTGTACTCGCTCTCCTTCCTGACAGCTGTCACAGAAGGTTGAGCGTGCGGTGCGGAGAGCTTAGCCTCCTGTGACAGCGCTGGCTTTCTCTGCCCACACACTGCTCTGTCAATCTGTGACAGGAGGCTGAGCGGTGTGGGAGGAGAGACTTGGCCGCTCACAGCGCTCTCCTCCCACATCGCTTGGCCGCCTGTGACAATTTCTCTCCTCCCCGCTGGGACACAGAGCAGCGCCCAGTGGGGAGGGGAGAAAGCAAGGATGGGCCGCTATATCGGCAGAAAAATGGCACTTTGGCATCTAGCCAAAAGTGCCATTTTAGGCCAATATGTTTCGGCGGCCGATATATCGGTGCATCCCAAAAATAAACTTAATGAGGAAAATATGAAAATAAAACGGCACAAAGTGCTCTCTGTGATGTTTTTACATTTCCTTTGTGGAAGTATTTTCTGCCTTATTTGGCCGTATTTCTCACCCAACTATGAAAAATAGTCAACATTATAATTTTCGTTAATAGCCTTAAGTTTGGTTTAGCAGATTTGTGTTGAGTTCTGTTAGACTAGAGTGGGGTGCACTACACCCCATTTAGAGGGGGGAGCAAAGGGCAAATGCCAGTGCACATGCAGGATCAAACTGAAATTGTATATAAAATCTCAGAATGTCTATAGAAATAATGAAAACCAAATACAATAACTCTAAAATCATTCTGTTCAAATGGCAGCGTAATTATTATAATTAGAATGGTGAAGTGCATAAATAAACATAGAAACTTCTTTGAGGTTTATCATGTTATCCAGCACCTAATGTCTGAATCCATTTTTTTTTCTTCCCTGCTTTATGTGCATCTGTTGACACTTACTGCAAGAGTCAAGAGCAAATAAAGTTTAATAGTTTCCTTTAGGTCTATAATTGTCAACATAAGTGATTATATTTCTAAACATAGTAATGCATTCTTTTATTTAGAAATACATCAATGTTGATTTTTTTATCCGCAACGTTCATGTATGGTTCTTAAATGTACATGATACAATATAATATTAGTATACAGTTTAAAATGCTGGCCTTCCATATAAATTGAATCTGTACAGACATAAACTGCTACTTTAAATATGCACTGTAGACTTTGTGTCAGTGCATGTATTAAAAGACAGCCAGTGCCCCCGTAGGGGGCTAAGGTACATATGTCCTTCTAAGACATCTGTCAAGGGTTGACAGAGTGTCAAACTCTCAATCTGTCCACTGACCCCAGTAATACATGCAGTGTTTGGGGAGTGTGCTACTATCGGCACACAATAATGTAGAATGAAGGAAACAAGTGATATTGCTAGACAAGAAATGAAAAAGAGCGCCTCCATAGTGTAAAAGCGAATATTTAATGATAAAAGTATACAGCTTGTATTCTACTTACAAAAAGTCGGTAGTAAAAAGGCAAATAGGGAACGACAGGAATCAAATCTTCTAGCAGGGGAAGTCTGAAACGGATGTATGTTGTCAGCGTCCACTGTCCCTGTGAGATCAAAGGCTTACGCGCTTCTGGGGCACGCCCCCTTCATCAGAACCTAAGTGAACTCCCCTTGATCCTGCTCTTAAATTTCAACAGATGGCCAATCACGAGCGATCTCAGAAATAACACATGAGGCATTTGGCCAATTATCTTTGTTAGAAACATCACTGAGGTTCATCTGAAAGAACCAATCAGCTGATGGTAATCAGTTTGAGTTAATGAACAACATGAGTGAAGATGTAATACAGTATATAGAGAATGTCTGAAACCCCCCGTTTGGAAGGTATGAAAATGGGGAGCGAGATGTATCGAGCTTCTCAATTTAAACACAAGTCGCCCTGAGGTCCGCAAAGCCAGTATATGAAAAAGGCATCCAAATAGCCGAGCGCACTCTTAACAGCTATAGGAGTGTTACAACATCTATTCCACAATGTTATATAGAAGCTGCTAAAACTGACATAAAAAGCGGCCGCAGTATGGTATGAAAAGCACTGTCATCAACGTTGCGTTTAAAAAAAACAAAAAACGATACAACAGTTATCAACTTTATTGGTAAGAGAAATACTATGTACAAAAACGATAAAACAAAATTAGATACATAGAAATGAGTATTGAAAGTGAAATCAATCAGGGTAGCGATATAATACTATTAGTGCAATACATAGTTCATAGAATGATATTAGATACATAAAAATGAATAATAGAAGTATAAGAAATCGTAGTAGCGATTTACCACTATTGGTGCAGTACATAGTTCATAGTCAAATCTCATGCATTTTTATATGAATTTTATATGAGTTTTACCATTTTTCCGTTAAAAGTTCCGATGCATTGAATTTATGAGATTTGACTATGAACTATGTACTGTACTGTGGAATGACACCCAAAGCAGGTAGAAGAAGCAGCAACTAACAAAAGTTTTTACATAAACTTGTATCATTAACCAAATCTTTTTTTTTTTTTTTTTAAATACAATAAGAAAGGGTTACACTATTTGTTAGACTCTTATTGCTGTCTATCCCTATGTCTATTATATATTGTCTATAGTTGTCCTGGTAATCATTATCTGAAAGTGATGGGAAATCCAAACTTTTTCAGTCCTCACTAGAACAAGGGGTGAGAGAAATCTTCCAATGGGGACAGCTGTTGTGGTGACAACTGTCTATGAGGGGTAAATTATGTTGTGAAACACGTTATAACTATTTCCAATAATACTAACTTGATTTTTTGTTTCAAATTCAAACCATTAATATCCCAGCGTTTGGACGCCACTGTGTGGATTTTAGTTCTTTATTAAATGTTGTGGTTTCAAATGAACTAAGCTGCAGTCTTAAACTCTTCCTATCGTGATTGTTACACGAGTTTCCTGCTGCCAGTGGTATGTGTTTACTAATACATAAGAAGTGATTTTCATTAATTCAGTTCTCACTTTCTATTGTGTCTCAGGGATAGGAAGTGAGGGGACATCTCTCCAATGGGACACAGACATGAAAAAAAAAACTGTTGGGCTCTTAACCATTTACAACTCTATCCAAACCTAAAAAAAGTTTTGCCCTTTGATATACTTTAAAAATGTAGTTATGCACATTATTAAGATGAGTGTAGCTGGAATCCATATGTTGCTTATTGGAATTAGCGTGATTTTGGTACCAGTAAAAAAAATGCCATATGTAATAATCTTGGTGTTCATTATACGAGTATATCACATAGGGGAAAAATGGGAGTGCCAAGATGAGGAGCATTAGCGATGATACAAGGTAAAAGCAAGAAACATTTTTGATAATTATGCACATATGGACACATAAGACTGAACATGCAGAAATAGCCTGACCAGCTCAAACTCTGTGTACATTGTGGGATTGATTTACTAACGGCAAATAGGCAGTTCACTTTGCAAGAGCATTTGCATGTTTCATGGAAAGTTTCACCTTAGTTTAGTGAATTTGGGGAATCTCTGCTGATTTCATAGTTACATAGTTACATAGTTACATAGTATTTGAGGTTGAATAAAGACATATGTCCATCAAGTCCAACCCATTGTGTGTGTGTGTGGGTGTAAAGATCCTCGCGTCATCTCGTTTTTAGGAGTACTTGTACCCCTGTATATTACCGTTTCTCAGGAAATCGTCCAAAAGCCTCTTGAATGATTCCAGACTATTAGCTGAAATCACTGCTTGCGGCAGTGCGTTCCAGACCCTAACCGCGCGAACTGAGAAGAATCCCCTACGCCCCTTGTGTTTGAATTTTTTTTCTACCAGTTTTAGGTGGTGTCCTCTAGTCTTTGTTACGGAATTTATCGTGAAGAGTTTATTGCTAATGTTGCTATGACTATGGAACATTTTGTATGTGAAAATCATGTCCCCCCTTAATCTCCTTAGTTCCAGCGTGAACATATTTAAATTTAGTAACCGTGTCTCATAGCTCTGGTCCTCCATCCCTTTGATGAGTTTGGTCGCCCTTCGCTGGACTTTCTCCAGTTCAAGGACATCCCCTCTGTGTACCGGTGCCCAAAACTGCACCGCATACTCCAGGTGAGGCCGAACCAGTGATGTGTAGAGTGGCAATATTATAGACTTATCCCTGCAAGACATTCCCTTCTTGATGCAGGACAGAACTCTACTAGCTTTGCTTACCGCAACCTGGCATTGTAATCTATTATTGAGTTTATGGTCTACAGTGACCCCCAAATCTTTCTCCATTTCAGACTTCCCTAGCGGCATACCCATTATTGTGTAACCCATTTGCGTGTTTTTTGTCCCGAAGTGCATAACTTTGCATTTATCAACATTAAACTGCATCTGCCATAAAGTTGCCCACTCCCCTATTTTATCCAGATCCTCTTGTAAAGTTATACTATCTTGGTTTGTTTCTATTACCCTCCCAATTTTGGTATCATCAGATTTCCATTACCCAATCATGTGCAAGCAACAATACTGTTCTTATATTTTCCTTGCACATGATTGTGTATTCTTTGCAAAGTGAAATTTCACCACATTCACCAAGCTGGAGGGAAACTTCACCTGCATAGTGTAAATTATCTTACAATATGAGCAGTCTATTTGCCTTTAATAAATCAACCCCTGTATATATGAAGATTGAGCATGTCTATCTTTGTGTAAATGTGGTCCCCTATACAGCTCCACTGTATGAAACACAGTCATGTATATCATTTCATTCTCTAGAAAATATGCAAATATACTAATGTAGCTTTAATGGGAATCTGTTTGATATGCTCAAATTATTTTAATAAATACAGTATTAATGAAGAAATATAATGAAATACTTTAGCCGGAATGTCACATGCTGTCTCCCATTGATTTGCATGCTCAGAAAGGCTTGGTCTTATTGCAGGACACCCCATGCAGATTCATTTATAGAACATTTCATATTAACTGCATATAATCAGGACCTTGACTTATTTCTAAGAATGGGATATAGCAAACCATAGCCTTCATTTTTTCAATATGTGGAAATTAGAGGGGGAATTTGAATGTGTGCCAGGGGCAACAAGAACAGCTCTTCCTACAGGCATTATGGTAGTTGAGGCCACTTTGTGGCACAAGAGGCAACCAGTGTATCAATCAGATCATTTACCTGCTGTTACATTTATGTTGAATGCTACAGCTCTGAATGCACAAACATGAATCACAATTAAACTAGGGGCTCTGCTGAAATGGTTAATAAAAACTGAGCTTCCTCTGCTATCTTTTTAGTTGCAGTGCTGGGAAAATGTCAGTGGTCACTTCATCAAGATGAACCACTCATTACATACAGAGAGGAGATACAGTCTTCAGCCATGTCCTGTTTGCTGCCATCACGAGCAATAAATCTTGGAGAAGCTAATTCACTTCACCACAGATAAATACAAGATGTGTGTTAGATGCATTATACGTGATCCCTAAATCCTTTAGCTCATGGGGAAAAACAGGTTTGCTCGAGAAGGGATATAAATCTGCCTCTGGGGAAAAAGATATAAATGAAGTGAGGGGGTATGACACTTTTCTTTACAGCTGGCACGATGGTGACAATAAAAGTAGAAAGTATAATTTGAGTGAGAATCTCTTGATTTTGTTAATTAAAGCTGAACTCCAGCCTTATCTCTGCAATGCATGCTAACAGGACTGTGCAAAAATTGACGATTTGGTATTTGCAGAGCAAACATCAACGCATTAATATAAAAGCGCAACTTCAAAAGTTTATACAGCAGGTTCTTTTGCACTCATAAAAAGATAAGTAGGTAATGTCCTATGTGCAACCACAAAATTCCATTCACAGTGGAACAGGCAATAGCGAGGCTAAATATTGCAAATGGATATAGACATTTTTTTAGAAAGACTGCTGGGATAGTCATCACATTAACAGCTTCAAATATTGCACAGAGGTACAGAGTGCGGCTGTACACATACAGTATAATGACCAGTGAGTAACAGCCATTGGATCATCAGAAACTCAATCAAGGGTATGATACCTCTTCAAAGACAAACCTTCAGAGTTGTTTAAGTCAAAGCAGCCTGTGAATAAAATAGTGTGCTTGCAGGAAGTCCTAACTAACAGCAGAAACACCATATGGCAATGCTGTAACGACTTCCACAACAGAGGCCAAGAGGTCTGTGTGGTACTGCGCCATGAACAAGATCACCAGACAGCAAAACAGAAAAACAGGTGCTCACAGTTCAGTTGCCACAGTATACTAAAAGCAAACGATAGGTCTGTCTCACCTATTTATGTGTTTGCAGATGACACTAAGTTATGTTGTGGAATACAGTCCTTACAGGATGTCTCCAACTTACAAGCAGATCTGAATGCTCTGTGTGATTGGACAACTATTTGGCAAATTAGGTTTAATGTTGATAAATGTAAAGTTCTGCACTTGGGGACTAAAAACATGCATGCATCCTATACTCTAGGGGGAGTATGTTTGAGGGAGTCAATGATGGAGAAAGATCTGAGTGTTCTGGTAGATCATAGACTCAATAATAGCATGCAATGTCAAGCTGCAGTTTCTAAAGCAAGCAAAATAATTTCTTGTATTAAAAGGTGTATAGACTCCAGAGACAGAGATATAATCCTGCCCCTGTACAAAGCATTAGTAAGACCTCATCTGGAATATGCAGTTTAGTTTTGGGCACCAGTTCACAAAAAGGATGTTGTGGAACTGGAGAAAGTGCAGCGAAGGGCTACCAAACTCATAAGAGGCATGAAGGAGCTCAGCTATGAGGAACGATTAGCTAACCTGAATTTGTTCTCTCTGGAGAAGAGGCGCTTAAGGGGGGACATGATCCCCATGTATAAATACATAAATGGTCCATATAAAGCGCTTGGTGCCAAATTATTCACGTTGAGGTCACTGTAAAGGACAAGGGGGCACTCTTTGCGTCTGGAGGAAAAGAGGTTTACACGTTGCATACCGAAAGGATTCTTCACAGTTAGAGCTGTGAAAATGTGGAATAGACTCCCCAAGGAGCTTGTTCTTGCTAGATTGGTTAATTGTTTTAAAAAACATCTGGATGTATTCCTAAATGCACAGAATATGACTGGATATTGAGTTCTTAGAGGTATATTAAGCATCAGAGATTGTTGATCCAGGGAATATCCGATTGCCTTATGGGATCAGGAAGGAATGTTTTCCCCTGTTGGAGCAAATTGAACCGTGCTTTATAGGGTTTTTTTTGTGCCTTACTCTGGATCAACATTGGGTAATTGTGGACATAGTGTTCTGTTTAGGCTTTTCTTCTTTTTTTTTCTCCGTATCTCTATAGGTTGGACTCGATGGACTTGTGTCTTTTTTCAACCTGACTAACTATGTAACCTAGAGCTGAAAGACAGAGATGCATTAGAATGGTGGTTGACAATAAAACTGGTGACTGGTATATGCTGTATCCAGGTTCTGACAGGTTGCATTAGTAGTGTAGCAGGGAAGCCAGGGTCTCAGGTGAGCTGTAAAGGATCTCTTGTGACCCTGCATAGCCCACCTGAGACCTTGTAAAGCCCACCACAGACACTGCATAGCCCACCATAGACCCCACATAGCCCACCTGAGACCTTGTAGAGCCCACTACAGACCCCGCATAGCCCACCATAGACTCCGCATAGCACACTTGAGACCTTGTAGAGCACATCATAGACCCCACCATAAACCCTGCATATCCCACCATAGACCCCTGCATATCCCACCTGAGACTCTGTGGAGCCCACCACAGACTCCCCATAGCCCAACACAGATTCTGGACTTAGCAACGATCTGGACTCAGGACTTAGCGACGCACTGGACTCTGGACTTAGCGACACACCGGACTCTGGACTTAGTGACCCACTGGACTCTGGACTTAGTGACCCACTGGACTCTGGACTTAGTGACGCACTGGACTATGGACTTAGTGACACACTGGACTCTGGACTTAGTGATACGTTGGACTGGCAAAACAGTGGACTTAGAAGTAAAAACAGAAAACCTGCTACCTGCTTGTCACTCATTCTCCTCAGTAGGTGCAGCCTGGTCAGTGGTCAGATGCTTCGCCTCCTCAGAGCCTGCACTGAAAGACAGGAGGACAGCAGTGGCTGTGAATGGAAAAGTGCCACTCGCTGTACAAACTGGCAGCCCCGGAACCTCCGTGCCTCCCACCTCCACCACAGCAATTGCCTTCCTGCTCCCTGACCCAGTCCACCCCTGTCAGTGGGCCACATCTCACTCGGCCCCCAGTCCAGCCCTGCCTCCAATCTCATGTTGGCCCCTCCTCCACCCCGCCTTCTCCTGCTCCACCCAGCAGCTCTATCAGGTAAATTAGGCGGCCACTTGTTGGGTCTTGGCCGATTAGGAAATTTGCAAAGATACATTTGGTCTGCTTAGCTAAGCAAGTGCATTGTTGAGCTACTGTAAACAACTGTTGACAGAAAGGCTGGTTTCTCACAAAGAACAAAAGGGGTGGAGTGACTTCTATTCAACTGAACTGGTTTTCTGACAATAGTATAGCTGCCCTCTATAGTTTCTCCATTATTCATATCAAGCTTACTTATAATCAGAGGCGGCTCTTTAATTAGGCAAATTAGGCGGTCGCCTTAGGCCTCGCTCTCCCGAGGGCCTCGCGGTGGAATCACCAGGGCTCTGAGGGGGTCTCACCAGGGTAGCAGGGCTCTGTGGGGTCTCACCAGGGCTCTGTGGGGTCTAACAAGGCTGGTTAGATCCCACAGAGCCCTGGTGAGACCCCACAGAGCCCTGCTACCCTGGTGAGACCCCCTCGGAGCCCTGGTGAGACCCCACAGAGCCCTGGTACCAGGGCTCTGAGTGGTCTAATTAGGCTGGCGAGACCCGACACAGCCATGGTGGGAGCCCTGGGGAGACCCTACGGAGCCCTGGTGCTGGTGAGACCCCACATCACCCTGGTGATATCCCACAGAGCCCTGGGGAGACCAGGGCTCTGTGGGGTCTCACCAGGGCTCTGTGGGTCTAACAAGGCTGGTTAGACCCCACAGCGCCCTGGTGAGACCTCACAGAGTCCTGCTACCCTGGTGATGCCCCTTTCCTTTCCTTTAGAATAAATCATAAAAAAAAAATACAGCAATGACACAAGTACATAACTATATTTTTACAGCATCTCGTTTCTGGGAAAAATCCATGTGCAATATCCAGCTTTGCTATTGCCTGTGCCGCTGTAAATGGAATCTTGTGAGGACATTATCTACTTATCTCTTTATGAGCACAAAAGAAACTGTTGTATGAACATTTCAAGCTACATTTTTAAATTAGCGCATGGATGTGTGCTTTGCAAATGCCAATTCACTTATATTTGCACACTCCTGTTAGCATCCATTGCTAATAATTTGGATCCTATTCCCACATCTTTGGTACACCTGTTTCACCTATCATTTATGTTTAGTGCCTACTACTGTTGATACCTAGAACTTACCTAGATAAGTTCCATATATGAGACACTACAATATACATACTAAAGGTCATTAGAATCTCATGGAGCCCCACATATTACGATCCTATTTTGAATGAAATATCAGTAATTATTGTCATTTGGGACTTTTTTAAGAGATAATATATTTATACTTTATACCTGTGAAGGAGCAGTTTATATACTTTTTATACTGTAACAATATGTATGTGCCAGTTATTCATATTTATTTGGATAATACTGAGCATTTTTGTTTTTCTTGTCTTTGTGACCTTTAGGCCATTTGTGTCTTTAATAGTAACAATTAAAAGTGATTTTGTACGCTTTTTTGTACTGTGTTCCTAGATCCCCTTTTCTATATACTGATTTTTTTGCTTTTTAGTAGGTACACCAGCGGCGTATTTAACTTTGCTGCTGCCCTAGGCAAGGCAGCAGCGCCGTCCCCTCCCCCGCAGCTTCCGGGAAAATCCCCCCTCCCATGATTGACCCGCCGCTGCTCATACAGCACCCCTCCCCCCCCCCCCCCCCCCCAGAACCCGCCCC
>NW_017308272.1:158613-173897 GCF_000935625.1 Nanorana parkeri | reverse complement strand
GGGGGGGGGATGTGCAGCTTTGTCCTAGGCAAGGCAGCAACGCCGCCCTCAGCGAATCTGCCGCTCCAGGCAAACGCCTTGTTTGCCTCACGGCAGATACGCCCCTGAGGTACACAATCTACTTATTCTGGGTAGGCAATTCCTTTTAAATCTACTGTTGAATAAATAAGTTTGTAATCTACAAATCTTATACAGTATATCATAGACATTTGTATGGTTAATACAACAAAAAGTAACTTCTTAAGCCAGGAGAAACAGGACCGGCACAAGGACCTTTGACAAATATTCCTACTGTAGTCTATCTAATTCTCCTGCAATTGTTGAGTAGAATAATCATAGGTAGTAATTTGAAACACTTTTTAAGCATTTATAATAAAACCAAAGCTATGGGGATGCAAGACTGAACAGAACAAAGCCCAAATCAGAATACCCACTAAAGGTCTAATGCAAAGTGTACCACAATTTCACACCCACTACATACTCAGTTTAGGAAGGGTGCACTATGTTACATTTTTTATTTGTGGCATCTTATATATGATAAATGTTTAGTTATGCTTGTGGTGCAGGTATTTGAAAAGCAAGAATAAGCTAAATATAAATAAGACCAACTTTAGATCAAAGTGCAACAATTACCAAATCTAATAGAATGAATATAGAGTTCTTAAAGCAGGACTGTAAGTCAAACCAGACCCTAAATTCAGCTGGCCTATGCACCTCACTCACTAATATATCTACACTGACCACAAAAACTACAGCTTTAGAATTTAATGGAAGCCAGTTGTAACCAACCCCCAAGGCACATTTTAACTTATCTCTGATGAAGAGAGGACTAGACTTTCAGTGGTGCCCCTGAATGGCTGATCCTACCTGCTACCAGAGATCAGGTGATCATTGCCTTGGCATTTGGTCATATGATTGTTCAAAATGGGATACTAGAGCATCAGTTTACACGTCTAAGTATTTCAAATGTTTTTTCAAATGTTTTTGAGGTGCTGGACATGTTAAAAAACAAACAAATATGATAATATTAGCAAGTATTTTCACAATTGTTTTAAGAAGCTAGCAATCTATATATTGCAATTTGAATTGGCACACTATACACAGCGTGTACTGACACACAGTACTGCAAAATTTAAAAAGCATAAAGGACTACAAAAAATGAATTCTTGTCCTAAGGCCTTTGGGTGAGAGAATGCAATGTCAGAATATTAGTACATCTAAATGACTGAGAATTGAGTCCGGTAAGATGACTGGATGCTTCTGTTTCTAGAAAAATATTTTTGTTATAACCAAAGAACAAGGGGAAAGGCTGAGAGATGATACATAGAAAAGAAAATATAACAGAAGAGGAGTAGAAAGTAGGAAAGAGTGGGGAGAGCAGGGTTTGAAGTAAGAAAAAATAAGGGGGCCAGGAAGTAGGAAAAGAGGGAGGGGATAACTTTTCTTCTTCCCCCACAACTTTGGCTCATGTGCAATGCATGGACATGTTAAAAGCTCAGTAAATTGAGGAAAGCAAGGACTAGTGTCAAGGACAGTACGTCAACTGCAGACAGATTTATATCATTTGGACATTTTAAATTCCAGCCACATGAACTAAACATCTTCATAATGTTCTTGAATCTCCTCTAAGAAATTAAATCAGCCTCCTGAATTTCAAAGATAATTAATTTTGACAATGCAGAGTCTACATCCTTCTCCAATTGCAGGCCACCAGGGATTTTGTAGCATTATAAAAAGTGAATAGCAGGAGCTATTTTATTTATTGAGAAATATAGAGGTTTAATGGAGACGTGATAAATACTTTCCCAAAAGGGCTGGATGCTGGGGCACATGGTGGAACATCATAACCGTGTCTTGCTGTCTCCAGAAAAATTCTCCTAACATTAGGGATGCCTTGATAAAACCTTGGGTGTACATTTTTCCTCCCAAGACAATACATTTTGCATGGAATATGGAATGTTGTTTTTGTATGAGAAAACAAGAACAATATCCAGGATATTTAAAGATGGATACTCTCTGTTTCATTCCTAATAAAGATATTAGAGATTAGGACTGGGTGGGAAAAAAAAATGTCAGCATAGGTAACAGGCTAGTTATTGTAGATATGTGTGAAAATGTAATCGTTTGTTGTAGTGCCTGTAGTGTAGCATCATCAGTTCAAGGATGAAATTTGAGTATCGCAACCATCTATCTGTGGTAGGAATTATAAGGGGCTAAATGAAATTCCTGTTCTAGGGAGATCCATACTTTGGTAGGGGCATGTCTGCACCACTAAATGATTTTTACTAAAAGAGCAATAGTAATTTTGTAAACCTCTTAGGTTTTTATGTCTTCTGTTAGCTTTTCTGACTTTCAGAGCCCATTGCTCCCTTGAAAAGAACCTGTCTAAATATATACATACTATCGGAGTTGACTTGTTTCTTAAGGTGCATGCTTAGAAGATTTTATGATTCACTACTACTGCATGTTCTATTTTATTGCCATACCTGCTGTATTTGCAGGACACCTGGCCAATTTTGCTGAAGGTGGAGTTGTAAGCACTCATATAATTTCCCTTGGTGTGAAAATTTTGACTAACATAGAACAGAAAGATTCTGCAGGTCACTCATTAATTACACAGCCTATACCAAACCTGTAGCTTTTGTTTTTTTAGAGGCAAGTGAGTCTGAGTGGATAGGTATGCTTACACTTACCATACATACATTTTTACTTTCTCTACAGTATTAGTTATTTAAAATACAAACATTCCAAAACATTATGAAACACTGTGAAAGTAAAATTCATTTATGTGTTTAAAAATAGAGTGTGCTGCACTAACAAGGCAGAAAGAACTTGACAATCAATTTTCTTTGTGTTAGCGATGGCTGTTTATCATTAGAAGACAATGTGTGCAGTGATTATACAGGATAAAAGACTGGAAGTTTTACCTGAAGTTCTGCATTCATGTAAATTTACTCTACATGTTAGCCTAGCTTAGAGCAAGCAGGCACGTTTCTAAATATGTCAACACAGGCAATCTGGAGCATTGTGCATCACAAACAAATGGAAGATTCATTTCCTCAAATGACAGTAATAAAATGAAAACTGTATAGGCGTCTCGGTGACAACATTTTATATGATTACAATTCTAATAATTGGGCAAAGTGACACTAAGAAAGAGAAAATGTGAAAGGAAGAGAAAGTGTGGTAAAAAGGCAAAAGGACTGGGCATAAAATTGTATAATTAAAAAGAGAAAGCATGGAAAAATAGTTTAGTAGAGTGGAAATTAAAAGGATTAAGAGGAAAGTTTGGGGAGGAAGTGGGAAAGAAAAGGATTAAGAAACTAAAGAACTAGAGGAGACTTGGAGGGGGGTAAAGGATAGAACATTTGCTTTATCTCCAGCATTGAACACAGAATGGAAAGGGAAATCTAAGGCCCTTTGCAGAACGAAAACAGCCGCTACATAGGAGGGGAGGGCTAGAGTGCACAGTGCAATTAACTTGGCACTTACTACAGCGGACAGGAACTGCTCAACCATGCCACACTGAATATAAATATGGAATATGAGCACTGGACAGACTGGGACACTTTCCACTTGTAGGGCACTTTCAAAGATCATATCAGTGTAGCATGGCTGAGCAGATCCTTTCCTCTGCTGTACGTTTAGTACTTTTTACATGCGCTACTCAGTCTCGCCTTTCCTGATTAGTGGCTGCTGAAAAACCTTTATGCTGTATACCCCTTCTGTCTGGTCACAACCCTGTGATCCTGTGTTAGTCCATGGTGTCAAGGTTTGATTTGTTCACTCAGTTTGTGTATTTGTCTAATTATGCTACAAATAGAATACTGACTACTGAATAAGCATGTTATTACAAGGATCCTCGATTGACTTCAGACGGGCAGTAGGTGTACCCCTCATCACAGTGAATTGGGCACCTTTGTCAGACAATCATCCACTAAAAAATGATACTGTAGCCCTCAGATGGAAGAATACCCACAAAGGAATCTGAAGAGATCATGCTCCAAGTTTGAGTTGTAATTGGAAAAGGTCTGAGTAAAATAGGTCCTACAATTGTGAATAGACTAAAGAACCAAAATTGACACTGGATCAGCCTGAATACAATATTACATAGGAGGGGAGGGCTAGAGTGCACAGTGCAATTAACTTGGCACTTACTACAGCGGACAGGAACTGCTCAACCATGCCACACTGAATATAAATATGGAATATGAGCACTGGACAGACTGGGACACTTTCCACTTGTAGGGCACTTTCAAAGATCATATCAGTGTAGCATGGCTGAGCAGATCCTTTCCTCTGCTGTACGTTTAGTACTTTTTACATGCGCTACTCAGTCTCGCCTTTCCTGATTAGTGGCTGCTGAAAAACCTTTATGCTGTATACCCCTTCTGTCTGGTCACAACCCTGTGATCCTGTGTTAGTCCATGGTGTCAAGGTTTGATTTGTTCACTCAGTTTGTGTATTTGTCTAATTATGCTACAAATAGAATACTGACTACTGAATAAGCATGTTATTACAAGGATCCTCGATTGACTTCAGACGGGCAGTAGGTGTACCCCTCATCACAGTGAATTGGGCACCTTTGTCAGACAATCATCCACTAAAAAATGATACTGTAGCCCTCAGATGGAAGAATACCCACAAAGGAATCTGAAGAGATCATGCTCCAAGTTTGAGTTGTAATTGGAAAAGGTCTGAGTAAAATAGGTCCTACAATTGTGAATAGACTAAAGAACCAAAATTGACACTGGATCAGCCTGATAGTCTTGTGAATAAAGAATAAATGAGGTAGTGAGAGAAAAGGGGAAAGTGGGAAGGAGAAAGGTTAAAGGGCCTGGGGTAGAGAGAAGGAAACACAGTTAATGTGTGCTTGTGCCTATGTTTGTGCAATTTGCTTTAAAATTGCCGCTCTCTTTGTGGAATTCTGTGCATGACATGATTATTTGAAAAGATTACCAGACAAACCAAGACCATAATATATTATACAATATCTCTGAATATTATAACCTCCTACTGTCATTCAAACGAAAGGGATCAGGATCTTGAAATCGGAGAAGCATCTGACAGCTTCTTCCCAGCATGTGTTTCCAATTATATTTAGATTACCACAGTGCCTCTAATTGTTTTTATTTTCCCTTTGCTCTGTGTTATCAATTACCTTCACAGACCTTGTGAAACTGAATTGCTGCAGGTGGTCATGGGTAACATCACATGCGAATAAAGCATCACTCATTGTCTGAGAGACATTCAAGAGTTAGTTCACATTAGGCTACCCCTGAGAGAGTCATCGAGCGGGCATATTGTGATGTAGTGTCAATGCCCTTGCATGCGTTAATAGACTAAAAAACCATGCCAATAAATTAAAAGGAAAATGTTTAAGGAAATTCTGTTTTAGCAATGCAGCTACTACAGATGACATCTGACATTTATTTCTGCATATAAACTTCTATTTCAAAGGTAATACATTGTATTAATAAAGAGTAACTTTACCCATATCTTCAAAATAACAACATAGACACCTTTAGAAATGTTTAGTAATGAAAATATACAAACAAATACTTATAGATAATTGCAAGCTTTGTATTCTTTGCATACCTTGTTTTCTTTTCCTCTCCACTCTTCTCACAGTGGCCATTTTTACTAAGGGCAGGTGAATCCCACTCCCTTTACTTCCTCGAACTCTGGCACATGTGACTAGGACGTGTGACCTTGCACATCATGTCAGGGGAGGAAAATGCCTTTCCCCAAGATCTCATGGGATTACAGATGAGATTTCCCAGCAGTGCACTGCTGATGTAACCTTCCCAGGATGCAACACTTGGGCACATTGCATCACTTTTGCCAAAGAGAACCAGGAAGTAGAAAACAAGAAATTGTAAGTAAAATTAAAATAGGTTTGCTTAATTAATGAATGTAAGATTATTTCATATCAACATGCAGAGCTGCATGGTGATGTGATTTTTAGCCAAAGGGGGTAAAGATTCACTTTAAGTATTCTAATTGCATTCCAAGTCGATTTAATGAAACTTGCTTTGGTAATGCTAGAAAGAGCTGTTGATTTACTTTAACGATCGTAAAGTTATTGATTTTTCAGATTACAACGTTGTCAGTCTTATGTAACAGTCCATTTATTTATGTTACCTTTTATTTAATACATCTAATGCTACAACCCAACTGGCTGTGAAGCCTTTATCGAATAAATTAATTAAATGAATTAAATAAATTGGACACCAAAAAGTGATTAGTAAGTTTACAGCTGTCTACCAACAAGATTTTCTTTCTGTAGTTAGACATGCAGGGCCGATCCTCTTGTCACTATCCTTTTACTTTCTTAATGAGATCTTTTCCAGACACATTATCCACACAGAGCATTAGGGAGACTATATTCTAGCATATAGACAAGTAAGGCTTAAGTTAATAGCAAGAAGGTATATCATTTAACATATTCATGTTTACAATGCATGTGATTTGGGGCATTCATCAGTAATCCGATGAATGGATGTATCTTGCTGCATTACTTACTGGATCCGTAGATGACCTGTGCATACAGGTGGGTGCTTGTAGTGACCACGGATGGCGCCGTGATAAGTATACGATTATAAAGGATGTCACCAGCACACCCTATTGAAGTGATCAGCATAATGTCTATTTTGATGAAAAATTGCCATTCAATTGCAAGTGCTTCGGGGCCTCACAGAGTCCCCTTTATCAGGATCAGAATGACACAACACAAAAATAGCAGACTGTCAAGAGAGCCCCAGTACACAGATTAGTACACTAATCTGAGTACACTCCCATAGAACATTAGGGGTTAATTGTATGTATATTTATGATGGACATTTTATTTCAGTACTTATTTCATTATTTGTTATAACTGTGTAGATTGTGCAGAATTGATACCAATGTATGATAAAGGTTCCCTTCTGTAATATGCAATGTCTTTCTCAGCCCCTATGTATTTATTGCCTCATAGTCTGTTATTACTAGAATGACAGGCACACGCCAGTGTGTGCCAATTACGTTGCTTCCCCTGTTGGCTCCGGTCCGCTGTCCAATACTGTGCACACGCGAGTGGACGGAGGATTCGTTGAGCATTGTTCGGTTGATACACGGACAGGAGCCACCCTGCGTTCCACATGGCGCATGCGCTGGTGGATGGGGTCTTCTTGCGGCCTGGCCCCCTGTTCCCTCAGCAACGGACCAATGCTGTGCAACACCCAATGGCCGTAACAGCGGAGCGCACCGTTCTCTTCACATATCTGCCTGATGTAAGTGTTTGAATTTTGCAATGGCGGGAGAATTATTCCTGATGCTATGCAGAGGTGGGAGGGGGTTTGTTCTGCACTTAACATGTATGTCTATTTAAAGGTGATGGTATTTTTGTGTTGTGTCATTCTGAGCCTGATGAAGGGGACCCTGTGAGGCCCCGAAAGCGCTTGCAATTGAAATGGCAATCTTTCATTAAAATGGACTTTTGCTGATGACTTCAATATGGTGTGCTGGCGACATCCTTTATAAATGTATATTCATCAGAAATCCATCCCAGGACCCTGCCATAGGTGCTGTAATAGGGTTAAGTATGTGAAGGGGTTTGCATATAGATACTGAAGGCCTCTATGAGTCAAGAAAGATATCAGAATAGTAGGTACCAGAATGAGCACCTGTAGTGCACTACTATAAGACAGGTGACATGTTCTTTGCATTACATTACAATGTAAGCAGCTTTTGTCTTTTAGAGAGGATATTAATGACACATTTCCAATGGAAAACCAATTTTTCATCTTTGGCATGTCAGTCACCATCAGTCATATATACAAATAAAACAGATCAGAATCTACTGGATTGTCAGAAATATTAGCTAGGGCTGTCTAGTACTACAAAATCCCTAGAACCTAAAACTAAAACTTGAAAAAGTAAATGAACACGCTGTTAATATTGAAAAGCACATGAATGCACTGACAGAATTTGCCTCTAAACATACTAAAGAAGCAAAAACAAATAGTTTCTGAAATATAAGCACTCACTTTTAAACCACGTAGGTATTTGATATCAGCAGGGTCTGCATCAATCAATCAAAAGATGCCATCTTGTATATTTACTGGCAGGGGCATTGCTTTTTATTTCGAAAGGGCTCTCTTCATTTCCATCATACAACCAGGATTTAATAAAGATGGTGTCAGCACAAACATGACATCCAGACACCCAAAGAGCATTTTGATCGTGTTTACTGAGAGTGGCTTTAAAATAATTCCAGGGGAGAAAAGTACACACACATTCCACAGCAGTTCCATCCCAGTCGTCAGCCTGTCACTCCTCCATTGTTCAGTGCACTCTGTTCTCAATAGGTAATCACTACACATCCAGGAATAATTGAATACAATTCCAGGTCACAAACCTTAAGGAACATTTGTTATAAAACTTTCACCAATCTGCTCGAAACATGGATGTATAGATCATAGTCTAATATGACTACCTCAAGAGTTTCTATTTTCATACAAACTGGTTTATACAGGCCACCTGCCTACTAAACTGCTGAAACTGTTGCTGTACAAAGGAATTATGTGGTAATAGTGGAGCTTCAATAGTCCTGTAAGATACACACATGCACCAGAAAAGGCACATCAACACACTAGGCAGTGCTGCAATGCCTAAAAACAGTCTTTATTTTATGACATATATGATATATGACATTATAAAAATATAGAAGTGTAAGTTCAAATTAAAATACAGGTCAAAAATGATAGACTTGAAGGCTCCCAGAGAGAAAAGAAGTCTGACATTTATTTAAACTGAGTGTAGTTTTTTGCCCTGAACATCTAACTTGTATTCCAAGTCCCACTATGAACTAAGATACTTGATACTCAGTTGAAACATTAATAAATTGCAGTCTATGTACAGAAAGAAGCACATGGCCAGCAATGTGTGAAGTTAGCTTAGAGTTAGCACATAACGTTCCTGAGATATGGAAATAAAGAGCACAATTAATACACAATATGAAGAGACAACTGATTGTGGGTGCAATCGGAGTTCTAAAAACAGAAATGCTTACTGATGCAACCAACAAGCCTAAGTAATTCTGCTAAGACCATATTACTTGACTGCAGCTTTAGTCACAAATGATGCCTATAATAGTTAAAACCATGTCACACAGCTGACTAATTTAATTTTACAATGATGAAATTATTGATGGCAGTGTGTGCTTAAATGTCTCAGCAGGGCTCGTGCCTTCATTGTTTTCAGGAAAAACATCTGTCTCAGCTTGACCCTACATGCAGTTCTGGACTGAAGCCTTTTGCTTCTTCATTATCCCTCTGAAAGTCAGCTGGTTCTCTACCTCACCGCAGTGACACTGCCTGCTGATACTCTCACATTCCCATCTGTAGAATACAACTGTGAACGGAAAGTAGGAGCAGTCTAGAATCACATTGAATTGTTTAATTTTACCAGAAGCAGAGGCAGAGGCAAAATACCACAAGACAGTTTGGAACAGGTTCTACATTTCTTAGTTGAGTGCTGTATGCTGGAGGACAACAAGAAATAAAACTAAAGTAAGAGCTATTGTCCTGGTGACCATTATTGCTGAAAGTGATATATCGGAAAACTTCCAATGGGAACATTAGTTCTGACCACTGGGGATTTCCCTCTCTTTGGAGGGATTTTTTCTCAGTTCCTGTTGTGACTACTGGAGAGCAAGTGAAGTGGAATCTCCCCAATGGGACATACATTGCAAAATCCTATACTCCTCACACCCAAAACAAAACAAAAAACTTTTGGTTTCCGTTCTGCTTTGAACATAGATAACTCAAAAATCCTTATCACTGCATCATAGCCAGAAATGGAAGATGACCAGATATGGCCTACTTAGCATTCTGGATGATCCTTTCCACTGTTCTTTGAATTATCAGAAAATTCCATGTATGTCTACACATGGATTGTCCATTATTAGAACATTTTAAAGGATCTTCTGGAGTATGCAGCACTAATGGCAACAAATGGTGATCTATATTAGATCATCATTATGTTATACAACAGGGAAGATACAGCTATACAATGTTCATGTCTCCCAAATACACAATGACTGAAGGATTGCTTCTATTACAAATTGCATTATGTGGACGTTTGGCTTTGAGAAATGTGACAAAGTTGTGGTCATGAAATAAATGGAATAATGGTAATGCAAAACACAATGGCAAAAATTAAGTCTTTAATCTCCATTAACTATGGCATTTCAACAGTTAAGACTCTATTGCTGTTTTTAGTACTATGTCATTAGTTATAAACCAGCTAATTTCATATTGTCATACTAGCTTATACTAGATGTAAAGAAGGTATATTTTTGTACAATGTAATGCAAATTTGGTGCAATCTTCTCTGATGTCTATGGAATTGTTTTATTGCAAATATTGCTAAAATGATTTTTCTACTTTTTATTTTCAAGTGGTTGCCTATTTCTTATTGTCTTTTTCTCCACTGTCTTTCATGTGTTTTAGACTATTTGAAACTGACTTTACATTGCTTAGGAATTTGAAGTCTGCACAAAGAATGTACTGAGTATTTTACAAGTCAAAATCAATTCACTTGAAAAGACTTGAAATACATTTCAACTGGATTAAAAGAAGTGGAAACTTTTAGGTGTATTAAGTAGATAAAAGCAAGAACTCTGGTTTGGTGTCTTTGTAAACAGACCCTTATTAGAGTTTAGAAAGAAAACAAAGTATTTGGGGGCCAGAGCCTAGGCCATCAAAGTAAACATGAATATTGAATTGAAGCAAAATGGTAAAGTGTTAATATACTGTACTTCGCTTTGCCTAGCCACCACCAGATACATGTGGGCTAATCTAACAGTAAAAGTGGGAAAGGGGGCCTGCAGAGAGGAATAACAAGTCTCTCTGTATCTCAAAACACACACAGTCATCATCACTTTTGCTCCTAATTAGTGATGGGCTTGATGTTCAAGCCGAACGTGAGTTCGACTCGAACATCGGCAGTTTGTGTGTTCGGCGAACACACGAACTTGCAGGGCGTACCGCGGGTTGTTCGCCTTCCGAGCGCCCCACAACCCACTGTGCCTTGTGAGCCCTGATTGGCTAAAGCCTTGCACCTGACCACAGGTCAGGTGCAAGACTTTGCCCAATCAGGGCGCAGTACTGTGTAAAGGTGCCCATACACCTTACGATTATCGGACAAAACTTTTCATCCGATGATCGAACCGTCGTACGCCCCGATTATCGCAAGGTTAAATTAGCGGTAGTTAAAGAAAACACCTGGACGACTTGCGGTAAGTGACCGCACCTATTTTCGTTTGCGCATGCGCAGTGTTAATCGTACGACTTTTGACTGACGGAAACGCCAGCAACCATGCGAACATCGTACGATCGACCAAAGTTTTCAAACATGCTTGACCGTCAAAAGTCCTACGATTGTACAGTACTATCAGTCGGGCACTCTATTCACACGTTACGATTGTCGTACGAAAAGTCGATCACATACGATTATTGTATGATAATCGTAAGGTGTATGGGCACCTTTAGAGCCATGATTGGGCAAAGTCATGTTGACTTTGCCCAATCATGGCTCACCTGTCAGATGCTCTACAACTGTATACAGTTGGGCGGTGCTAGCTGTCACTGCTAGCTAAGCCCAATTGTTTATATGTTGCCAGCATCTGTCAAAATGCCATTCTGCGGCGGTTGTTCGCCGCAAACGGACGGGACGGCGGTCGTCTTTTTTTTTTAATTCCCATTTATTTTTTATTGTTTTACTTTTTATTTTGCTTGTCATCGTCGTCTTTGCGTACAGCGTTGGACGTCGTGATTGACGCTGGATTTTTAAAAATAAATACATTGTATTTTTTAAACGTTTTTTTTTTCATTGATACATGTCCCCCAGGGCAGTACCTGAATCCCCATAACCTTTGTATGGCCATTAACTTGCATATAAGCATTCAAAATGGGGTCAATTGCATTCAATTCGAGTTCGAATTGAAACTTTTCCCATGTTCGAATGTTCGATTACGAACTGAACACGGGGGTGTTCGGCTTATCACTACTCCTAATGGACTGATTAATCCAATGGGCATTAATCATGTGATGCAAGCATACACTGAAGGGTTGGAGCCTGAATTGCCAATGGCAGTATGAACTGCAAGTAGGCTGATGTTTACTGGCATTTCTATAATCATGTGGTTTTTATGCTGGTTCAGTTAATACTTCCGCTTTTAAATTTTATTCACAAATGACCACATAATAGGAGAAACTGACAGCACAGCCACTCATACAACAACAACATGTCTTAATGAAGCATTCTTTCCTTTGTGGAGTTGCCTGGGAGAGAAAATATGTTCTCAGCAGTCAGGAAGCATGATCTCAAAAGCCAGGAAACAAACCAGGTTTGTCCTTGAAACCTTTTAGCATGTGACAAGCTGAGCCACTCACCAGTTATCCAGTGATGAAAATCAATAATGAAGTTTGAACATTGTATGTGTTTTATTTGTAGCAAGTAGCAGTGGTACATTAGTACAAGCTGCCAAGTCATAGCTTTACAAGTGTAGAACTCTTGTTAGAGAGAGAAATAAAACAGGTATATGCGTTTATATGCAATCACAATGGTATTTTGCATACATATACCAGTGCTAAATATTCTATAATGCGTCATATGACCAGCTATTTATCTTGCCCAAATTAACACTGACAGATGGAGTCGCATTTTTGGTTGTATACTGAATCCCAACTGAAGACCAACAGGGTAAAGGGTAAAGTTAAATGATCTGCTACATGTATAGTTAAGTAACCTAACGACAGTGAAATGGAGTGGAATTGTCTAAATGTGCAACTAATCTGCAGACCTATATCAAAAGAGAAATACCCTGTATTCGTGTGCAGTGACAAGCCATCTATTTATGCATTAGCTAGTCTAATGATGTATTTCCTACAGCCCACCACCCTGCCCTTACACGCTAAAATAATTTACTATGCTTGACTGCAGCTGTAAACAGTGACCACTCTTCGTTCAAACTAGATGTATTTATTTATCTGAAACAAATTAGTTAAACGTAATTTCATAAATGTGCATGGTGTCATGATTATCTAGATAATCTTAGATTATCCAGGCATACGCAGATAATGTCAAAGGTGATATATTATGAAGGCTTTGTGTGGGTGAGTCCTATTCCTGGATAGCTGTAGTGGAGAGGGTTATGGTTTCTGCCTGGGCACACTGATAAATATAACACAGTATGTCAGAAGTTCTATCATGCAAAAGCAAAAGATGGAATTTTTACAAACATTTCAAAGTTCCACAAGCTTTATCAGCCAGCGAACCACATTGAGGTATCACAGTTGGTCAGTTGGTGGTAAGCGGCAATAAAGGGGTTTATTTATAATAAACAAAAGAAACCAAAAACAGAAGTGATGTTTTTGGATATAGTGACCGGTCAGGTTTCATTTTTTTTTATTCTCTTGGAAACATTGTGAAATCACTTAAAGGAGAACTATGAGGTGAGTGATTTTCACTCAACCTCATAGTTCGAGCCGACGCGTGACAATGAAACTGTCACACGTCGGCTCAATAGATCGGAAAGTGAGCTAACGCATATCGTTGCTCACTCACTTCTCGATCATGTCCCTGCAGAGAGCCGTGACTGTCACTCACGGCTCCCTGCAGGGATCCCCCTTCCCTGCCCGATTCTCTAGCGCTGACTGGCGGGAACGGAGGGAGAGGGGTGTGGGTACAGCTCTGGCTTTGCCTCTAGATAGGCAGAGCCAGCTGTCACTCACGCAGGTGAGTGGATCTTGACAGTAATGTCGGAATCCATCCCAGCTGTGGCGGTCTCAGTATACCGTGAGCTGTAGCTCGCGATATACTGAGCTTTGGGTCACGGGAGGACGCTAGTTTATGTCCTCCTGTGACCCTTAGGTGAACTATGGGGAAAAACACTTATCCCATAGTTCTCCTTTAACTGCCATTTTCCCTTTTCTTTTTTACAAATAGGTTAAAAGAACCTTTGTTACTAATCACAAACGCTTATCTAATGAGGTGCCATTTGCTTGTTTTTTAGCCTGTAATGCAAAAAAAAAGATAGTTACTGAGCTTTGATATAGCTCCCCACTTAAAGGGTAAGAGCCATATCAAAGGGACCTTAGAGCTACCTGTGGTTCCCAAGTCAGTGGTTGGGGACTGCTGTTCAAAATTAGTTTATGCATGTCAGCTGCAGAAACCTGAAACAACTAATGCTTCATCTGAGCTAGTATTTGTCTAAAGGCTGCTTATTTATGAACAAGAATCACCAAGATAAGCAGTGCCATTTTCGACTCAGCTGCCTCCTAAGCCAATATTTATTTGCTGTTTCCACATTCTGTGCAACACATTACCCCATCTGTAGGAAAGTCTTGAATTTTGTAACCTACTCTCTTGGCTGCATATGGTGAACAGAAGCACATAGTAAATGATCATGTCTACTTTAACTGACTTCAGTGTATCTTTGGAGCACTGGAGTAATGCTTTCAGCATATACTAAAACTATGAGGCAGAAGATGAGACTAAATTATCTGCTTTAGAAAGATTGAGAAATATAGATGATTTATATGAGTTGATTCATTAAAGGGAAATAGGCTGCTCACTGTGCACAGTGATTTTCCCTTAGATTAGTGAATGTGGTGTAAAAGTAGATCCAATAATATTTTAAATGTAGGAAATCAACAATATTCGATAGTAACTCCAGCCTATATGCTGAGCCAATGTAATGAGCACAAATGATGTGCAAAGTACCCATAAACACTATTAACAAAATTGCTGACTATTTGCTGACTGGGTTACTGTGTACTTTAGACATAATCAGTGCTTTTTGCACTACTATATTTATTTGTACATTTATTTGATTATTTGTGCATTATTCATGTTAACACAAACAAAAACTCAAACTGTATTAATATAGTATTTATCCTCAAGAAGCATTAATCCAGACCAGTATGACACACAACAACGTCAAATATTCCACCCCGAATTCTAAGTTGTGATTTAGAAAATGCTGCCCACTGTTCACAAGATTATCTAAGAGAAAACCTATTGGCACATAAATGCTGTTCAGTGTAAATCAACCTAGCTGCTCAGCTGCAGCATGCATGCATTCAAATGCAATGACCTTGAATACATTCGAATAATTGCCAAATGTTCATTATTTAATTATCATGTAATTTTATAAGTATATATCTAATTTTAAATGTCACTTAATGTTATGAAGGAGTATTTAAGTTTACTAATAATTTTTGTCTTGACTGAAGTTC
>NW_017308272.1:151960-158591 GCF_000935625.1 Nanorana parkeri | reverse complement strand
CATTGAACATTGCATTCCTTCCTTATCTCTGGGTCTTCAGGAGTGATGTTTTGGCTGCTTGATGAGCACGGAGTATTGGCATCCTGCATCCTTCAGCACCTTTGGGAAACCAAGATAAGTTAAAACAAATCAAGGCTTTTCTTCAATTAATTGTGTCTCTATAAATCAATTTCCAGTATTAAGGAGCCCACATTGCTATGAGAAAGTTACAAGTGTAAAGCTGGCATCATATATCAAAGTCAAGGCAGCAAAGGACACGATATGCTGGTAATTCACAAAGTAATGGCAAGCAGATTAAGGTGACATGGTCATATCTCTTATTAAGTCAAGGAGATTATATCTAACCATACTGTGCAAGAATCAAAGTTAAAAAAAAAACAGTTCTTACATTTCTAACTCTCTACAATCCATTAAGTTATATGATATCCACAGTAGGTGTCTGGTTCCATACCATCTTTACCAAAGGTTTTACATCTAGATAGCAAAGAACCTATGGGAATAAAAATAACAGGGACCTTCTTGAATACCCATGGCAGTTGTGCCACACCCATGCATGCTTTCACATCAGGCACACCAAGAACTCTTGGTGCTAATGCTTAATATATTTGTCATACTGGCATATCTCCCAACTTTCTGAGAAGAGAAGGAGGGACACCTTCTAGCAGAATGTATTTAGCAATGGACATAACCTTGCCAGTTATGAGGACCATTAAGAATATATATGCCAAAAATGAAAAGTAAAATCCAGAATTGTTGTTTTCTTTCATTACTTTCCTTAGTTTTTTGCAAAGAAAAGAGCAAACATGATTATTACGAGGTGGACTTAAGGTTTTGGTGTATAATTACACTTTTCGTAGTTAAATAGTACATTTCCATATATATCTGTACATCAGGCCAAAAAGAGGGACAACTGAGGAGAAAAGAGGGATTTGGTTCCAAAAGAGGGACAATCCCTCAAATCAGGGACAGTTGGGAGGTATCATACTAGTGCATGTAAAGGATAAAAGAAAAGCAGGATGCTGCAGTTTAGACGTACAGTACTTGATTTAAATGTAGCATAGTATAACATGTACCGTTATTCCTGACTGCAGGGAGGAAAAACTGTAAATGATGCAACAAGACAATAATCTGTTTTTTTTTAGGGCTGCAGAAATTAACAATTAATTGATCGATTAAAATTATTTTGATCAAAATGAAAACACTCACCTCTCCGCTGGCTTCCAGGAGTCCCGTCGGCGATCCAGTGACGTCACGGACATCGACGTCAGCGGACTTCTCCCCCCTTCCCCAAGTGGCTCCGTCGGGTAACGAAGGGAAAGGGGAGGAGTCTGGTGACGTCGATGTCCGTGACGGCTAACAAAGGGAAGGGGGAGGAGTCCGGTGACGTCGATGTCCGTGATGTCACCGGACTCCTCCCCCTTCCCTTCGTTAGCCGACGGAGCCACTTGGGCCGGTGAGTACTTGTTCTGCACGAGCGCCAGCAAAGGCATTGGCCTATACACATACAGCACAGCAATGAAGTAATAAAATGAACTAGGATCAGACTAATCCAGCACGTTATTATTCTGAGTTGCCCCACTCAAACGGCGGCCATATTGAGTGGGGCACGTGAGATCAATAACGTGCTGGATTAGTGTGATCCTAGTTCATTTTATTACTTCATTGCTGTGCTGTATGTGTATAGGCCAACCTAGTTAGATCTGTATGTGCGTTATAATTAATTGAAATGAATCGATTAAAAAAAATTTGATTAATTGAACACGAAAATTTTTATCATTACCAGCCTTATTTTTTTTATATTGTAGTAATTTTCAATTGGATAAAAGGATTGAGAATCAAATAAAATAAATCACTTTTAGTTAACTCATAATGTTCTTATTCTGATGTTCTATTGACCAAATGTCTGTAGCAACAGACGTTTGGAACATAACCATTGCTCTAATTAGCTTGTGCAGCTGTTTAACATATAGCTACTACAAAGCTATCAGCAATTACTCTGCCGGTCTGTCCTCTACAGATTAGTATATGAGGATCATAAAATGTACAGCTTTAAAGAATAAAAAAGGAAAAGAGGGATATGATCTAGTCAGTGACTATGTAAATGATTTAACATAATGGAAGAGTAGTATTTTAAGGAGACACTGAAACTGGTGGAGAAAATATTAGAAGCAAAAAAAACAACAATGTTACTGAAAGAGCCATACATACTTGAAGGAAGCATCTAATTGAGGTTATGTAAAAATTAATTCCATAGACAAGCCAACCCAACTGATTAAAGATTATTTCCATTGCTGCCATTCCATACACATCTTTATATGCTATGAAAGAGCTATGATCACAGGTTTTGAGAAGAGAACATGCACTCTGTAGGAGAAAAGTATAAAACCTAGTTTACTGCCAGGGATGCAGCAGTACTCTCCACAGTGCACCACAGAGAAACCAACTGTCCAATGCTCTCAAAACAACAGTGATCAGACATATTAAGCCCATAGACATATAATCATTAACTGTTCTAGGCAGTTTTGGCCACATTGTGTGCTGATCCCTATGTATATGGGCACCAGAAATATTTCTATCTGACTGATATTAGGGAAATAGTGATAGGACATACTGGATTTTTTTCTGCCAATTGCAATATTTTCCCCCAAGATAAAATGTAGCAAGTGATGTTGCCTTCTTGTCTCTTCCACTTAGGCACAAACATGCCTATTTAGTTCATCTGAACATGCATGCTCATTAAGATGTCTTCCACAAGGAAAGTCTTTCAGTGGTCAGATCATTGCCAGATGGCCCTTTGGTGTCCTTTGGAAGCTTAGACCATTAATTGATACATCAATGTCAGATGGACCCATTGGTTAGACATGTAAGCTGCGGAAAAATTCAGTTCGGTTCAGATATTTAATTATTTCGGGATTCTGATCCGAAATTCAATTCGGTTGGGGTTTTGGATTCGGACGAAATCCAAATTTTTGTTAGTTTCTGTTGAGTTTATGAATATTCATTGCGAATACCACAGAAAGCCATATACAGATATTAATACTAAAGCTGAAGCTCCTAGACCCGAATACCATTTGGGAGCTCCAGAAAGCAATACGGGTCTGGGAGTCATATTAAACCCGAGGCTTCCAGACCCGAATGGCATTCGAGAGCTCCTGAATGCAATTCGGAAATTCGGACACTGAACGCCATTCGGGTCTAAGAGCCACAGCTTTAGTATTATATGTATATAGTGTATATATGGCTCCCATGTTGCCATAATGAAAATTCGTATGCATTAAACTATAAAACATATGTCCAATTCAGTTTGGTTTTTGAACGAAATTTGGACGGGATCCAAAATTCGGAAACAGAAATTCAGATTCGGACACATTCGGATGCATTGGGATTCGGAAATTCGGATGTGTCCGAATTTTGGAAAATTTGTCTGAATTTTGATTCGGAACAAAATGCTACCATTGGTCTTGATCGCCATCAGTAGTATTTATTGGTTTTATTATTTTAACACAAATGTGAATATACAGGGACATATGCAAACCCATAAACATGCTCAGTAGACCAAAGGCATTATTGTGATTAATTATGCCATGCTGTGGCAAGTAACATCTGGAAAGCATCCACATAGAAGGTATATACAGGAGTAGGGCACTGCTGAGATTAGTACGTACAATACAGTTGCATGCCTTGTCAATTTAAACACTGACCCTCGTCACAGAAAAGCCATCAGTGCTGAAAGCCAGAGAAGCTTGATTCCTGGGCTGTCTATCTCCTAATCATATTTCAGGCAAACTGGCTCATCTGAAGAAATGCTCTATTTTGTATTCTATTCTTTCCATAAAATGCAAGAAATATCCTCCGCTTGGAGCATAAATACCCATTTCACAGATGGCACTGATTCAGTTACTGTGTATGAAATTCATTTTGTACACAGTATGCAGACAGACAGTTCAAAAGAGATCTGAAGGCTCTATCAGTATGCATAACAAGGGTCCCCTGGCAATAACTGTGACCAGCACTGGAGGAAGATAAGCCAAGCACTGAACATGTGGTTTGAGCAGCAATAAGCTCTGCCAGGTGACTGTTTATCTGTTTGTTTTTTTAGTCTGCACTGGGAATATCCTGGATACTAAGCATCATCATCACCATGGATAAACATTATAAAACTGCCTGTAAAGGTACATATTACCATTTCTTTGTTACCGTAATGTTGTAACAGCCATAAATGCAACAATATTTCAACAAAAATCCTTAATCACTACTGGATCACACATTGCCTAGTACGTTAGCTTTTAGTCTGATACTGTAGTACTGGCATGGCTTTCTAAATGAACCAGTTTCAGCACCATTTATTTTGATCAAACAATAACACTACTTTTCACATTTCAAAAAACCTTGCAACTAACCTTTAAACATAACTCTAAACCTCAGCTTAAAGTGGACCTTTAAATGGGCCTTAAACTGACAAGGTCCGCTTATTCAACTCCCCCTTTTTCCCTTTCCCTAAAATGCTTCATAAAAGTAACTGTATTGGGGGGAAAAAAAATTCTGACCTTTCCTTAACCCTCTACTGCAGGACCTAGGCGTGGGTGATGTCATCCCCCTTCCAGCCAGATCTTGAAGAATGTTGAGAAGCTCAAATCTTGTGATAAGATGATCCTGCGCTATGCTGGGGCATCTTCCCATGAGATTTGGGCTACTCAGCATTCCCAGGAAGATGGTCGACGGGATGTTGACATCAACCCCTGCACTACAGAAGTCAGGGAAAGGTGAGCATATTATCTATATTTTCCCCCCAGGTACTTTTATGCCGGGTTTTAGGGAGGGGAGGGGGGCACTTTGAATAAAAGGACCTTGCCACTGAGGTGGAAGGTCCGATTTAACCCTAAATCTATTCCATAACCTCACCCTTTAAACTGAACACACTCTAACACCTCACATTTAAACCCAACCTAATACTCTAAACTTACATTTCAATCAAACCATTATCAATTGTACTATGACAGAAATACTAGTGTCAATAGTACATCAACAAACTATTTTATAATACATAGTAGAATCTGACAAAACCTATGGCAATCTAGCAGCTATGCATTAAAGAAATGATCTACGTTAAAAATGGCCAAATAGCCCATCATCCCCTAAAAATACAGCCCAATCAAGACTTTAAGTTTTGCATTCAGGTCCTGTAGTGAATGGAGTGTCTGGCATTGCACCTCTTGTTGTTTAATATGTTCTTTTATATGCTTCCACGAGAGATCCACCTCTCTCACAACAATTGCATGGGAGACCACCGACAATATAGAATCATTGCTAGGCATTTAAACAACAAGCCCTTAAAGCTGGACTGCAGGCAAATAGCTAAACATATAGTTGAAATACATACCTTAAAATTGTCTTACCAGCCAAAGGGTCTGTATTTATGTCTAGCCAGTCTTAAAATGTATATAGCCCTACCACACAGCACAGTCACGTTGGTGACCTGACATTTCTTTGCTAGTAGTTAGGCAACACAGCTAGATTAATTTCCTGTCTACAGGCTGTAACTAAACAGTGAAGGGGCAGAGGGAGACTAATGAGGTCATTCCTTACCTCTCTTCTCATGTTCCTTGCAGCTGATGCGAATGCAGGACACATGAATCAAGTCACATTCAAGTCACAATGTACTTATAGTAGTTGCCGTTGGCATGCATTTATTGATTTGTTTTTACAAATAAATAACTGCATTAATTTGTGTTTTTTTTTCTGTTTACAATTCAGATTAAAACTCATTCACAGACTGCCCGTTAATGGTCTCCAATATTTTAATCTGGCCTGTATGTTTTCCAGGTCGCTGCCCTGATTGCTAATTCTCTAAAGCCTTTAAAGTTTTTATTTTCAAATGGCCCCTGGTTACAAGCAATATCTTCTGTAGTTCTAGACCAGGGGCGCCCACAATTTTTTGTCTGGAGATCTACTTCTCAAATGGCGAGCTCAATGAGATCTACCAATGAAAAAACACCTGCATTCAGAGGCGGGAGGGGGTGTGGAGGTGCATTGAATTCAATGGCACCGCAGCCAGGCACCGCAGGCAGGCCCCTCGCCCACAGTGCAATCGCCTGCACCCGGAACCCAGGCACATTAGTGCCTGCGTTTTCAGTCCAGTGTGATCCGCAAAAATGCTGCGAGCACGATTTTTGCAGATCACACTGGACCGGAATGCAGGCACTAATGTGCCTGCGTTCCGGGTGCGGGCGATCACACTGTGGGCGGGGGGCATGGCTGCGGTGCCATTGACTTCAATACAACCCCACACCCCCTCCTGCCCCTGAACGCAGGGAGTCGGCCGGCTTACATTCCAGTGCGTCCTAGAGGCCCCGGCGTCCTGTCCTCCCGCGGTGCTCGTGTTCCTGGCATTGCACATGGTGAGATGTGTCCTGCCCCTTGCCATCTGCTGCGTCTGACACATTCAGCCGGCAGCCGCATGAGCACCGTGGGAGCATAGCCGTAGTCAGCTCCTTTTGCGCCCGAGGCAGGAAAAAACCGTGCTCCTCCCAACACGCGTGTGATGTCACCCAGCGTCCTGCCTCCAGGATTTTTTAAAACTATTTTTTATTTTATTTTTATGATTTCTTTATTTAAATTTTTTTTAATTTTC